>NC_053023.1:468014925-468217656 GCF_003073215.2 Triticum urartu
CATTGATTGAAGATATACGCTACTTCGTGTGTTGCACATCTAAGTCATCAATATGCATAAGTGTTAGGATGTGTGCCTGATCACAAGACATTTGAGGATTCCAAGATATTTAGCTCACACCGTAACTTGCAAAATCTCCTCATCCAAGGGCTTGGTGAAGATATCTGCCAATTGCTCTTCAGTGTTGACGTGTATGATATCAATGTCTTCCTTCACAACATGATCTCTGAGAAAGTGATGACGAATTTCAATGTGCTTTGTCTTCGAGTGCTGAACTGGGTTGTTGGCAATCTTGATGGCGCTTTCGTTGTCGCAGTAAAGTGGCACTTGCTTCAGAAGAATGCCATAATCCTTGAGTGTTTGCTTCATCCACAGAAGCTGAGCGCAGCAAGATCCAGCAGCAATGTATTCAGATTCAGCAGTGGAGAGAGATACACAGTTCTGCTTCTTTGAAGACCAACATACAAGTGATCGTCCCAGAAAATGACATGTGTCTGATGTAGATTTGCGATCAACTTTGTCACCAGCATAATCAGCATCTGAAAATCCAACCAGATCAAACTCTGAGCCCTTTGGATACCATAATCCTAGAGTTGGGGTGTAAGCCAAATATCGAAGAATTCGCTTCACAGCTAAGTGATGCGACTCCTTTGGTGTCGCTTGAAATCGAGCACACATGCAAACACTAAGCATGACATCTGGCCTAGATGCACATAAATAAAGCAAAGACCCAATCATGGAGCGGTATACCTTTTGATCGAACTCTTTACCATTGTCGTCGGGACCCAGATTATGCTTGGCTGGCATTGGTGTTGTGAAGCCTTTGCAGTCTTGCATACCGAACTTCTTCAGGCACTCTTTAAGATATTTCTCTTGAGATATGAAGATGCCGTTGCGTTGTTGCCGTATTTGAAGACCGAGAAAGAACTTCAGCTCCCCCATCATGGACATCTGATATTGCTCTTGCATCATGTATCCAAACTCTTCACTATACTTCTGATTGGTGCAGCCGAAGATAATGTCATCCACATATATTTGGCACACAAACAGTTCACCATCATATGTCTTCGTGAAAAGAGTGGGATCCAGGGAACCAGGTATGAAGCCTTTGCTTTTCAGAAAGTACTTGAGTGTATCATACCAGTCCCTAGGGGCTTGTTTGAGGCCATACAGTGCCTTGTTGAGCTTGTATACCATATCAGGATGTTTTGGATTTTCAAAGCCAGGTGGTTGTGCAACATACACTTCTTCTTCAATCTTGCCATTGAGAAAGGCACTTTTCACATCCATCTGATAGAGAAGTATGTTATGATGATTTGCATAGGCCAGTAGTATGCGTATGGCTTCAAGCCTAGCCACAGGAGCAAATGTTTCATCGAAGTCAATGCCCTCCACTTGAGTATATCCTTGAGCAACTAGACGAGCTTTGTTTCTGACAACTTGACCATGCTCATCTTGCTTGTTGCGGTATATCCATTTGGTGCCTATTATGTTATGCTTCCGTGGATCAGGGCGCTTAACCAGTTCCCATACATTATTCAGCTCAAACTATTGAAGCTCTTCTTGCATAGCTTGAATCCATTCAGGTTCCATGAAGGCTTCTTCAACTTTCTTGGGTTCTGATATTGAGACGAATGCGAAATGCCCACAGAAGTTTGTTAGCTGAGTTGCCCTTGAACGAGTGAGTGGACCAGGTGCATTGATGTTGTCCAGTATTTTGTCAATTTGTACTTCATTTGCAACACGAGGGTGTGTGGTGCGAAGACTTTGCTCTTGCTGATCTATGTGGTCATTTGAAGGTATATCTTCAGTCTGAGCATTGTCTTCATGTGGATCAGGGGCTGAGATGATAAGTTCTTCTTCAGGTTGAGCTTCAGAGGGTACAATTTCTCCAGTTCCCATAAGCTTGATTGATTCATTTGCTGGAACTTCATCTAGCACATTTGGCAATTGCTCTCTTTGTGATCCATTGGTTTCATCAAATCGCACATCCACTGTTTCAACCACTTTGTAGTGGAAGAGATTGAAGACTCTGTAGGAGTGCGAATCCTTTCCATATCCAAGCATGAAGCCTTCATGTACCTTTGGAGCAAACTTTGAGGTGTGGTGTGGGTCCTTGATCCAGCATTTTGCGCCAAATACTCTGAAATAACTGACATTTGGCTTCTTGCCAGTTAGGAGTTCATAGGATGTCTTGTTCAGGAGCTTGTGAAGATAAACACGATTGATTGTATGGCATGTAGTATCAATGGCTTTAGTCCAGAATTTTCTTGGAGTCTTGTATTCATCTAGCATTGTTCTGGCCATCTCAACGAGTGTTCTGTTCTTGCGTTCGACGACGCCATTCTACTGTGGCGTGTATGGAGCTGAGAATTCATGTGTGATGCCCAAGGTATCCAGATATGTATCAAGGCCAGTGTTCTTGAATTCAGTGCCATTGTCACTTCTGATGTGCTTTATCTTGGCGCCAAAATTGTTCATAGCTCGATTTGCGAAGCGTCTAAAGACATCCTGCACTTCAGTCTTGTAAAGGATTATGTGCACCCAAGTATATCTAGAATAATCATCAACAATTACGAAGCCATAGAGGCATGCAGAAGTAGTAAAAGTTGAGTAGTGAGTGGGACCGAAAAGATCCATGTGTAGCAATTCGAAGGGTTGAGTAGTGGTCATGATTGTCTTCGAAGGATGTTTTGCCCTTGTCATCTTCCCTGCTTCACAGGCACCGCATAAGTGATCTTTCTTGAACTTGACGCCTTCGATGCCTATGACGTGCTTTTTCTTCGCAAGGGTGTGAAGGTTCCTCATGCCAGCATGCCCAAACCTTCGATGCCAAAGCCAGCATTCTGAAGCTTTTGCAAGAAGACATACTACAAGTTGTGGTCCTGCTGAGAAATCTACCACATACAAATCACCTTTCCTATACCCTTCAAACACTAGAGATTTGTCAGATTCCATTAGCACCAGGCAGCGATATTTGCCAAACATTACAATCATATTCAAATCGCAAAGCATTGAGACAGACATTAAGTTGAAGCCAAGGGATTCAACAAGCATGACTTTATCCATGTGTTGATCCTTTGAGATTGCAACTCTACCTAGACCCAATACCTTACTTTTACCAGTGTCAGCGAATGTAATGTGGCTCTTGTCGGATGGACGTAAAGTTGAGTCCATAAGAAGGCTTCTTCTGCCAGTCATGTGATTTGTACACCCACTGTCAATAATCCATTCTGAAGACTTTGAAGTCGCTGGTATCGTACCCTACAGCGCAGTTAGGGGGATAGGCTTCACGAAGAGTGTTGTGAAGCATAAACATTTGACGAACCAGTGGGTTATGAAAACTTAGATCCAGATTAGGACTAATGGGGAGAGTAGCATGCGATTCAGGAACGAAGTACATAATGATGCCATTTGGGCATTTTATCTTGTGCCCCACAAGATTTTTATGGTCCCCAGCAATAGCATCAGAAGATTTTGTTTTTGTGTTGGAGACCTTTCCCTGCAAAGGAGAGTTAAGCTTTCTTAACCACCCACATCTTCAAGGGTGGCTTAGAAGCTATAAGTCTAAGTGCAGCATCTGAGAATTTTGGCTTTGAAACCTTAGCAAACAGTCTAGCAGGTGGACAATAATACTCATAGGAATAAGCAGAATAATTTTTGGTCATATGAACATGACGGTTCGATGAACCACTCTCATATTCATATGCCTGAGTATGGTTCCCCTGCAAAACATTTGCGTTAGTGCGACTCAGGTGAGTCCTCTCTTTGTATGAAGCATTTGAGCCATATGAAGCCTTTGGTCTGAGGTTTGTCTTCTTCAAGTGAGGTGTCACGAAGACATTCACAGGAAGATTTTCCAGACATGTTTTCGGAACCCAGATCTTCTTCATAGGCGGTCCATTCCTGCAGTTAGTACCAATGTACCTGGCAAACACTTCATCATTCTGATTCTTAAACAGTTTATAGTTTGCATCAAAGGATTCATCAATGATAATTGGGTTAGCACAAGTGAAGCCAGACAGATTGGATGGATCTGCTGAGAATTCCTTTGCAGCAACCCATGTGGTTTTGGGGTACTGCTCAGGTTTCCAGTAAGACCCATCTGCATTAATTTTCCTCACGAACCCAACACCCTCTTTCCTAGGGTTTCGGTTCAGAATCTGCTTCTTAAGGACATCACATAATGTCTGATGCCCTTTCAGACTTTTGTACATCCCTGTTTCAAGCAATGTCTTCAACCTAGCATTCTCATTAGCAATAGCAGTGGTATCCTCAGCAGAGGGGTTAGTTACCACATCAACAGTTGAAGATATTGAAACAGTAGTAGCAGTGGAACATTCAGCAATAGAAGCAGCATTATCACGCTCAATGCATTTAAGACATGGTGGTTCAAATCCTTCCTGAGCGGGACTGATCTGTTCAGCGCGAAGTGACTCGTTTTCCTTTTGAAGATCTTCATGAGCCACCCTCAATTTCTCAAGTTCTTGCTTCCTTTGAAGATAATCATAGGAAAGATTTTCATGAGTTGTTGAGAGAGTATCATGACGATCTTCAAGTTCCTGATACTTAACGTGAAGTTTTTTTATGTCTTCAATTAAGGATTCAGATCGAGTCATTTCAGCACCCAACAGATCATCGCTTCTGTCTAACAATTTTTGAATATGTTCCATTGCTTTCTGTTGTTCAGTTGCAATTTTAGCAAGTGTTTTGTAGCTAGGTTTTGAATCACATTCAGAGTCATCGTCACTGGATGTCTCATAGCGAGTTGTGCGTGTGTTTACCTTGGCACCGCGTGCCATGAAGCAGTAGGTAGGAGTGGAGTCGTTCTTGTCATTTGCGTCGGTGTCGGTGATGCAGTCATTGTCTTCAGTATTGAAGATGGACTTGGCGACGTATGCTGTAGCCAGACTCGCAATGCCAGAATCAGACTCCTCCTCAGACTCCACCTCTGCCTCCTCAGATGCGGACTCCTCCTCTGAATCCATCTCCTTTCCAACAAACGCACGTGCCTTGCCAGATGAGCTCTTCTTGTGTGATGAAGACTTTGAGGAAGACTTGGAAGAAGACTTTGAGTATTTCTTCTTCTTCTTGTCGTCAGAGTCATATTCCTTGCTCTTCTTCTTCTTTTTGTTCTCATTGTCCCACTGTGGACACTCAGAGATGAAGTGGCCAGGTTTCTTGCACTTGTGACATGTTTTCTTCTTGTAGTCATGAGCAGAAGCTTCATCATTCCTTGAGCTTGATCGTGAAGACTTTCTGAAACCTTTCTTCTTGGTGAATTTTTGGAACTTCTTCACAAGCATAGCAAGTTCCTTTCCAATGTCTTCAGGATCATCAGAACTGTTGTCAGATTCTTCTTCAGATGAGGAGACAGCTTTTGCCTTCAAGGCACGGGTTCGCCCATAGTTTGGACCGTAGATATCTCTTTTCTCAGAAAGCTGAAACTCATGTGTGTTGAGCCTCTCAAGTATGTCAGACGGATCGAGTGTCTTGAAATCAAGACGTTCTTGAATCATCAGGGCTAGGGTGTCAAACGAACTATCAAGTGATCTCAGTAGTGTCTTGACGACTTCATGCTTGGTGATCTCAGTAGCGCTGAGGGCTTGAAGCTCATTTGTGATGTCAGTGAGTCGATCAAATGTGAGCTGGACATTCTCATTGTCATTTCGCTTGAAGCGGTTGAAGAGGTTGCGAAGGACACTGATTCTTTGATCTCTCTGAGTTGAGACGCCTTTGTTGACCTTGGAGAGCCAGTCCCAGACTAGCTTAGATGTTTCCAAAGCACTCACGCGGCCATACTGTCCTTTGGTCAGATGACCACAGATGATATTCTTGGCAGTAGAGTCCAGTTGAACGAACTTCTTGACGTCAGCAGCAGTGACACCTTCTCCAGCCTTGGGAACGCCGTTCTTGACGACATACCATAGGTCGACATCAATGGCTTCAAGATGCATGCGCATCTTATTCTTCCAGTAGGGATATTCAGTTCCATCGAAGACGAGGCACGCAACGGAGACTTTGATTATCCCTGCAGTCGACATAGCTAAAACTGCAGGTGGTTAAACCGAATCACACAGAACAAGGGAGTACCTTGCTCTGATACCAATTGAAAGTGCGTTATATCGACTAGAGGGGGGGGGGGTGAATAGGCAATTTTTATGAAAGTCTTCAAAACGTGGAAGTTTCGAAGACAAACGATAGAAATAAACCTATTACCATGCAGCGGAAGGTAGACTACACTAGGCAAACCATAGTCAAGTATTTAATGAAGTGAAAGCACAATGACTAATAGCAACAATGTAGTGAGGATCAGGTAGGAAGATATTATGAAGCCAAACAGAACACACAGTCACTCAGTGAAGACAAAAGATAGTGCAATCATACAATGACTTCACAAGGACCAACAGTAAGTAAAGGGAAGGGAAGGATGAAACCAGTGACTCGTTGAAGACAATGATTTGTTGGACCAGTTCCAGTTGCTGTGACAACTATACGTCTGGTTAGGGCGGCTAGGTATTTAAACCTGAGGACACACAGTCCCGGACACCCAGTCCTGAACACGTAGCTCAGGACACCCAGTCCTCACCGTATTCCCCTTGAGCTAAGGTCACACAGACCTCGCCCAATCACTCTGTTAAGTCTTCAAGGTAGACTCCCAAACCTTCACAGACTTTGTTCACCGGCGATCCACAATGTCTCTTGGATGCTCAGAACGCGACGCCTAACCGGCTGGAGGATTCACAGTCCTCAAGTGTAATAAGTCTTCAGATCACACAGACAAGAAGACTTACATGATGCCTAACACTCTTTGGCTCTGGGTGGTTAGGGCTTTATCCTCGCAAGGAATTCTCTCTCAAAGGCTTCGAGGTGGGTTGCTCTCAAACGACAAAAGCCGTACTCTAACTCTGAGCAGCCAACCGTTTATGGTTGTAGGGGGTGGGATATTTATAGCCACTGGGCAACCTTACCTGATTTGTCCGAAATGACCCTGGGTCACTAAGGAACTGACACGTGTTCCAACGGTCAGATTTCAAACTCACACAACAACTTTACTTGGGCTACAAGCAAAGCTGACTTGTCCGACTTTGGACAAGATTCGCTCTCATAGTCTTCACTCGAAGACATAGGTTTTGGTTAAGCATCACTTCAGTCATTCTGACTGGTTCTCTTGGACCCCACTTAACAGTACGGTGGTTCCTATGACTCAACAAAGAAGAAACAGAACTACGAAAGATCTAAGTCTTCGAGCTCCATAGGCTACATGCGATGTCTTCTCTTGTCATAGTCTTCAATGAGAATATCTTCATAAACCACCTTTGACATCAATGTCTTCATATATTTTTAGGGGTCATCTCTGGTGGGAAAACCGAATCAATGAGGGACTTCTACCTGTGTTATCCTGCAATTCTCACAAACACATTAGTCCCTCAACTAGATTTGTCGTCAATACTCCAAAACCAACTAGGGGTGGCACTAGATGCACTTACAGGCGCTCTGTCCCGAAAGTCCTCTTCCTTTTTTCTAGGTCAAAATGACTTATATACCAAAAGATGGGCACCAGAGGTGGGCCGAGGAGGGCACAACCCACCAGGGCGCGCCTGGGCTCCCTAGCGCGCTCAGGTGGGTTGTGCCCACCTGGTGGGCCCCCTCTGGTAGTTATTTGCTCCAATAATTCTTAAATAATCCATAAAAAATCCCCGTGAAGTTTCAGCTTGTTTGGAGTTGTGCAGAATAGGTGGCCTGTCATAGCTTTTCTAGGTCCATATTTCCAACTGCCAGAATTCTCCCTCTTGGTGTGTACCTTGCAAATTATGAGAGAAAAGGCATAAGAATTACTCCAAAAGCATTATTATGGATAAAAACATTATAAATAATAGTAAGAAAACATGATGCAAAATGGACGTATCAATTATTTCCAACAAGTCAGTTGCTCGCTCCATTGTTCCGGAGAACGGAGTCTTAGTCATCTTGCCCATGAGGCATGGTTCGCAAGCATCAAGTGATTCCAAAAGTCCATCAGCATGGAGTTTCTTCATGCGCTTTACACCAATATGACCTAAACGACAGTGCCATAAATAAGTTGCACTATCATTATTAACTTTGCATCTTTTGGCTTCAATACTATGAATATGTGTATCACTACAATCGAGATTCAACAAAAATAGACCACTCATCAAGGGTGCATGACCATAAAAGCTATTACTCATATAAATAGAACAACCATTATTCTTTGATTTAAATGAGTAACTGTCTCGCATCAAACAAGATCCAGATATAATGTTCATGCTCAACGCTGGCACCAAATAACAATTATGTAGGTCTAAAACTAATCCCGACGGTAGATGTAGAGGTAGCGTGCCGACAGTGATCGCATCAACCTTGGAACCATTTCCGACGCGCATCATCACCTCGTCCTTAGCCAATCTTCGTTTAATCCGTAGCCCCTATTTTGAGTTGCAAATATGAGCAATAGAACCAGTATCAAATACCCAGGCGCTACTACAAGCATTAGTAAGGTACACATCAATAACATGTATATCAAATATACCTTTCACTTTGCCATCTTTCTTATCCGCCAAATACTTGGGGCAGTTCCACTTTCAGTGACCAGTCCCTTTGCAGTAGAAGCACTCAGTTTCAGGCTTAGGTCCAGACTTGGGCTTCTTCCCTTGAGCAGCAACTTGCTTGCTGTTCTTCTTGAACTTCCCCTTCTTCTCTTTGCCCTTTTTCTTGAAACTAGTGGTCTTGTTAACCATCAACACTTGATGCTCCTTCTTGATTTCTACCTCTGCAGCCTTTAGCTACGCGAAGAGCTCAGGAATTGTCTTTTCCATCCCTTGCATATTATATTTCATCACGAAGCCTTTATAGCTTGGTGGCAGTGATTGAAGAATTATGTCAATGACACTATCATCAGGAAGATTAACTCCCGGCTGAGTCAAGTAGTTATAGTACCCAGACATTCTGAGTATGTGTTCACTGATAGAACTATTCTTCTCCATCTTGCAGCTATAGAACTTGTTGGAGACTTCATATCTTTTAACTCGGGCATTTGCTTGAAATATCAACTTCAACTCATGGAACATCTCATATGCTCCATGACGTTCAAAACGTCTTTGAAGTCCCAATTCTAAGTTGTAAAGCATGACACACTGAACTATCGAGTAGTCGTTAGCTTTGCTCTGCCAGACATTCATAACGTCCGGAGTTGCTCCTGCAGCGGGTCTTGCACCTAGCGGTGCTTCTAGGACGTAATTCTTCTGTGCAGCAATGAGGATAATCCTCAAGTTACGGACCCAGTCTATGTAGTTGCTACCATCATCTTTCAACTTAGCTTTCTCTAGGAGCGCATTATAATTCAAGGGAACGGTAGCACGGGCCATTGATCTACAACAACATAGATATGCAAAAACTATCAGGTACTAAGTTCATGATAAATTAAACTTCAATTAATCATATTACTTAAGAACTCCCACTTAGATTGACATACCTCTAGTCAACTAAATGATCACATGATCCATATCAACTAAACCATGTCCGATCATCATGTGAGATGGAGTAGTTTTCAATGGTGAACATCACTATGTTGATCATATCTACTATATGATTCATGTTCGACCCTTCAGTCTCAGTGTTCCGAGGCCATATCTGCATATGTTAGGCTCATCAAGTTTAACCCGAGTGTTCTGCACGTGCAAAACTGGCTTACACCCGTTGTATGTGAACGTAGAGCTTATCACACCCAATAATCACGTGTTGTCTCGGCACGATGAACTGTAGCAATGGTGCATACTCAGGGAGAACACTTGTACCTTGAAATTTAGTGAGGGGTCATCTTATAATGCTACCGCCGTACTAAGAAAAATAAGATGCATAAAGGATAAACATCATAGGCAATCAAAATATGTGACATGATATGGCCATCATCATCTTGTGCCTTTGATCTCCATCTCCAAAGCACCGTCATGATCTCCATTGTCACCGGCTTGACACCTTGATCTCCATCGTAGCGTCATTGTCGTCTCGCCAACTATTGCTTCTACGACTATCGCTACCGCTTAGTGATAAAGTAAAGCAATTACATGGCAATTGCATTTCATACAATAAAGCGACAACCATAAGGCTCTTGCCAGTTGCTGATAACTTTTACAAAACATGATCATCTCATACAACAATTTATATCTCATCACGTCTTGACCATATCACGTCATGACATGCCCCGCAAAAACAAGTTAGACGTCCTCTACTTTGTTGTTGCAAGTTTTACGTGGCTGCTACGGGCTTCTAGCAAGAACCGTTCTTACCTACGCACCACAACGATTTTTCGTCAAGTGTGCTATTTTAACCTTCAACAAGGACCGACCGTAGTCAAACTCGATTCAACTAAAGTTGGAGAAACAGACATGTGACGCCCCAAGACCGGAGCTTCAGATGCCTTCCAGGGTTTCCGAGTTTCGTGGGGTGATTTGTTTGGTTCGTTGCATTCATCATTGCATCGTGTGAATTCCATCATGTCATCATGCCATCATGTCATTTTTTTAACTCAACTAAATAAATTGCATAGATCGTTGATCTATTTAAATCGAGGGAACTCACATGGTGGTTTCTCTTTAAAACATACCCTCCCAATATTTAGGGAGCTATTATAAAGTATTCCATTAATTTGGAATTATCCGCAACCCACTTGCAAGTTAAATCATTGACCTTTCCTTCTTCCGGTTTTCGACTCTCAACTTTGTCGATAATTCTTTTGTTCTTTTCCGAGGATCCTCCAAAAATCCGAACATTTTTGGCCAGTCCTAAAACCTGTCCTAGTTCAAACCTTTTGAATTAAATTCAAAGGAATTTGAATTTAATCTTTCAAACTTGACCTTTTCTATTTTCCCGAACCGAGCACATTTTTGTGAGTCTGAGAAAATACCCTTTGCCCAAGTCCCTTCTCTAACCTTTTTTTTTTTATTCCCTTTTCTCTCTTTCCTTTTTTTATTTTATTTTCTGTTATAAGAGAGGTTAAGAGAGTAGAGCCCAGCGGCCAGGCGGCCTGCTTCCCCGCAGCCCAGTTGGGCCTCAGCAGCCCATCCGCGTCTTCTAAGGCCAGCCCGCGCGCCCCCGTAACCCTAGCGATCTCTCGACCTCCTCTCCTTCCCTTGACCCCTTTCCTCGAGCGCCGTCATCTCCCTCTCGTTCTCCCAGCGCCCCAACGCACGCTGCCCGATCCCCTTCGACACCCTCTCCCTCTCGTCCTCCCACACCGCCGCCAAGTTCACCCGGAGCCCCGCTGGACCCGTGCCCGCACCCGTCGTCTTCCACGCCCAGCAGGAGCCCTGCACCGCTCGTCCCAATCGTTTTGGCCGGAGCTCACCGGAGCCCCAGCACGGGTCATCGCCGGACCTCCTCCTTGCTCCATCACGTCGCCGACCTCCTGCCGTAGCCTCCTCCTCGCTTCAAGTCCACGCTGTCAAGCCTCATGTCGCCGCCCTGCTACGTTCGTCACCGGAGATCGCCAGATCGGATCGCGTTGGGTCGGATCCTCTCGTCCCCGCCATGTGCGCGTCACCAGGGGTCACCTCCGCACCAAGTTCGCCGCCCACAGCTCCCCTGCATCGATCGGAGTGCTCGTCTTGCTCGTGCACGTCGTCCCGCCCCTGTGCGTTGACCGCAGACGGCGTTGCGCCAGGTCCAAACCGCTCTCCTGCTTCGCCTACAGTAGCCCACAGCCACGCTGGCAAGCTCCAAGGCCATCCCCGAAGAACGTACCTACGCCAAGTTTGAGTACCCACGACGTGTGTTTTCTGCTGCCAAGTACCACGACTACCGCCGTTGTGCATTTTGTCAAGTTCCACTATGAAACGTACAGCTACCGTCGACCCCGAAGACCTCGGATTCATCAAGTTCCCACGATGACTTAAGTGTACCCCTCGGATACGTCAAGTGCGACTACACTGCGAGACAAAGTATGCCAAGTATCTCTCCGAAAACGAACATGTACCGCTATGCCCGGAGGCATCGGATCCGTCAAGTCCTACGACGATTGTGCTCAACTACCCACGAACCCGAACGTCTACGAAAACGTGTTCCAATACCGTCACCGAGATTGCGAGAACCTCTACCATCTACCCTAGAGCATGCGAGAACGACTACTTCCACTACGAACGTCCCGAAAACGTCTACTTCCCCTACACCACATCGAACTCGAACCGCTCCGATAACGCACGCTTCGAAGGTATAACCCCGAGACGACCGCCCGTGAACGAATGCATGTGTGATGTATGAGATGCTCGTGCTTGCTCCATGCTCGAATTGTCGGTGCATGTTGCCCCTCTTTTGCCTAGTCACCATCGTCGACCCGTGGGAACCCAGTAACCGGGATCACCCCACCATCTTTTGCACGCTCCCGCCACGCTTCCTTTTGAACCGACGTCTCAATGAGTTGTCGGAACCGGAACGTTGCCGTGCCACTGTTTCGTTATCGTCGCCGTGGCACCCCTTTTGTTTCCGCCACGATGACAAATGCTTCATTATGCTCTTATCAATATTTTCATACAAACTTGCATTAAACTTGAACATGTCATCCACATCATGATAATAACATTTAAAATGTTTAAATTGTTGTTTGCATTAAAATTGCTAAATGCGCATGAGGATTTACCGAAATTGTTGTTTGATGTTTCCGGCCTCATTTAAAATTCCTAACTGTGTATTTTTACTCATGTTTCACCTCTTGCCATGCTTAAAAACATTTAATATTGTTGAGTACACATACAAGATCGAACTAAATAACTTGTTGTGCTGTTTCATCAATATGCAACTCATTGCATATTGAGCTCCACTTAATTTGTAGAATTGCTTGTGCATTTTGCCATGCTATGCCTCTTTAAACCGGACATGCATCATACCCGGTTGTGCATCATGCCATGTGTATGTGGTGGTTGTTTACTATGTGTTTGCTTCTTTCCGGTGTTGCTTCTTCGGGTTAGTTCCGATAACGTCGCGTTTGAGAGGATTTGTTCGACTTTGTCCGTTTGTATTCTTCGTGGACTCGTTCTTCTTCCTTGCGGGATCTCAGGCAAGATGACCATACCCTCGAAATCACTTCTATCTTTGCTTTCTAGTTGCTCGCTCTATTGCTATGCCTATGCCGCGATACCTACCACATGCTTTATCATGCCTCCCATATTGCCATGTCAAACCTCTAACCCACCTTGTCCTAGCAAACCGTTGTTTGGCTATGTTACCGCTTTGCTCAGCCCCTCTTATAGCGTTGCTAGTTGCAGGTGAAGATGGAGTTTGTTCCTTGTTGGAACATGGATATTTGTTGGGATATCACAATATCTCTTATTTAATTAATGCACCTATATACTTGGTAAAGGGTGGAAGGCTCGGCCTTATGCCTGGTGTTTTGTTCCACTCTTGGCGCCCTAGTTTCCGTCATACCGGTGTTATGTTCCTTGATTTTGCATTCCTTACGCGGTTGGGTTATAATGGGAACCCCTTGACAGTTCGCCTTGAATAAAACTCCTCCAGCAAGGCCCAACCTTGGTTTTACCATTTGCCACCTGGCCTTTTCCCTTGGGTTCTGCAGACTCAAGGATCATCTTTATTTTAATCCCCTTGGGCCAGTGCTTCTCTAAGTGTTGGTCCAACCTGAGCGATGTCCGGCGCCCCCTGGGCAACCAGGGTCTATGCCAACCCGACGTCTGGCTCATCCGGTGTGCCCTGAGAACGAGATATGTGCAGTTCCTATCGGGATTTGTCGGCACATCCGGGCGGCTTTGCTGGTCTTGTTTTACCATTGTCGAAATGTCTTGTAACCGGGATTCCGAGTCTGATCGGGTCTTCCTGGGAGAAGGAATATCCTTCGCTGACCGTGAGAGCTTGTGATGGCCTAAGTTGGGACACCCCTGCAGGGTTTTGAATTTTTGAAAGCCGTGCCCGCGATTATGGGCAGATGGGAATTTGTTAATGTCCGGTTGTAGAGAACTTGACACTTAACTTAATTATAGTGCATCAACCGCGTGTGTAGCCGTGATGGTATCTTTCCGGCAGAGTCCGGGAAGTGAACACGGCGTTGGAGTTATGCTTGAACGTAAGTAGTTTCAGGATCACTTCTTGATCACTTCTAGTTCACGACTGTGCTTTGCTTCTCTTCTCGCTCTTATTTGCGTAAGTTAGCCACCATATATGCTAGTGCTTGCTGCAGCTCCACCTCACTACCTTTTCCCTACCCATAAGCTTAAATAGTCTTGATCGCGAGGGTGTGAGATTGCTGAGTCCCCGTGACTCACAGATTACTTCCAAAACCAGTTGCAGGTGCCGTTGATACCGTGCGAGTGACGCAACCGAGCTCAAGGAGGAGCTCGATGAAGATCGTGTTTGTTGTGTTGTTTTCGTTTCCAGTTGATCAGTAGTGGAGCCCAGTCACGGCGATCTGGGATCTTTTGCATTAGGGGTAGTCTTCTTTTATTTTGGTTCCGTAGTCGGACCTTGTATGTATTTGGTTGATGTAATGCTATATTTATGTATTGTGTGAAGTGACGATTGTAAGCCAACTCTATGACTCTTTCTTATTCAGTACATGGGATGTGTAAAGATTACCCCTCTTGCGACATGCCTACAATGCGGTTATGCCTCTAAGTCGTGCTCCGACACGTGGGAGATATAGCCGCATCGTGGGTGTTACAAGTTGGTAATCAGAGCCTTCCCCGACTTAGGAGCCCCCTGCTTGATCGAATCGCTGGCGTTGTTGAGTCTAGAAAAATGTTTTGAGTCTTATAGGATTATATATATCGGAGAGTAGGATTCTTTTTACTCCTCAGTCCCTTCGTCGCTCTGGTGAGGCATCCTGACGTAGAGTTTTGACTCTTCTCTTCTCAAATTTCACTAAAACTTTTTTAGGATCACGCAGTTATCTTGGAATCGTTCCGATGGTTTTGTGACGAGAACATTGTTCTTGGTGCCTCCTGACATTTTGGGGTTGTGGCAGTGTCCCGGGGAGTTGAGCTCCGAGGTGTTGTCGTCACAATTTTATCGTTGCAGTTCTGGAATACCTGAGTTTCGCTGACATCGAAAATCTCTTTTATGCAGTTGTTGGTGAGATAACCTCGACGCCACCCAGTATTGGGGCGGGAGTTCGGGAGTATTGCCATAACTCGTATAACGGATGCTTTTCGAAGGTTGAGGTAAACGATTTCTGAAGGTTTCTTGGTTATGTGTTGATGGATGGATACAACTGGATGTAGGATTTGTTAGTTTTGGGTGAGATATTATGCTTCCCCTGTATCCCCAACACCTGATTGCATAACCAGAAAGTTTCGGGAGTTTATAAGTGGGAATTCAAGTATCATGTAGGATATCTTTCCAACAGACACACGATACGATATGGGATCTATCATATGTTTGTTCTGGCTTATTTTGCAAGCCAATCCTTTGCTTTTGTTTTCAGTTGTGGTATTCGAGTTGCTTCGAAGTCAAATGTTGATTCCATACCTTTTCCAAGTGGTGTTCTCATATTTCTATGTGAGTGCTAATCATTCATGATAATCGAGATTGTCATGTCAATTCTTTTTCAACCGGCGCGCTTCTCGTCAAGTGGATCCGATCATTTCAACATCCGCAAGATCAATTATCAGTTTTTTCAACGGTGTTTGTTTCATCCGTATCCATGCTGCCTTTGTTTTCCCACCCTCCCATCCCTTTTTCTTCAAGGACTCGGAGTTCTTAATCAAGTATCCTTTTATTGATGTGAAGTCTCTCCATTCTTTTCCGTCAATGTTCTTATCTGGTGATTCTCAGGAAGATACTAACGGAGCTTCTAGTTCATCATTCTTCATTCTCTTTCTTCTCCGGTGGATGCAACTCAAGCATTGTCGATCATATCCTTTCCTCGTTGCACAATGTTTCCTCATGTCGGTGCATCTCTTAATCATCCACCTCTTGCTATTCATGTTATCTGGAGTGCTGAAGACATCTCAGAAGACTTGGCTTTTCATTCAAGGTACGTTCAACCTATTTCGAGGTTGTTACCTCATTCTAGCCATTTAATTCAACCGGTGCAATCTCCCTTTTAAATTGTTCAATGGTGTATCTTTTGAGTGGGCCCTAACCCACAGGTCTTTTCCCAGGATCTTACCTGACTCTTCTAATTTTCCCGGAGCTATTCTAAAATTCATTTCAAAGTTTGACGTAAGAATGAATTATCATCAGTCAAATGTATTTCTCCAAGATCGGTCAAATTCTTTTCATCGTTGGTTCAACCTTTCTAATTTTCATTCTGGAGTGTCTCAACAAATCTTGATGATGTTTCTCGTCGTCATTCTCGGATTTGGAGACCGAAGAAGAGTTTCTCTTCAATCTTATCCGTTCTCTCGAAGATTCATGGTTCTAGCTTCATGACATCCTCTCATAATTGTTTTTGATTATGAGAATTATTTTCACCCATCCGGAGCAATTCAAGAGTCTTTTCAGTTTGATTCTCCGAAGGCCATCATTTCAGGTTTATTCATTCTGAGCTTTCAGCTCTCTTACTCCAACTCTTACCGGTGCATCATTCAAGTATTCTCTAATCAGCTCGGGATCTCTTCGTTCACTTGCATCTAAATTCTCTCAAGTATCATCTTTCATTTTCAAATTCTCCCCGGTGTATTGCGCTTTTGCTACTTTCATTTTCAATTCTTACGGTGGTTCGTTCAAGAGTTCTCTTCCTTCGTTATCATACAGATTCATTCGTTCTTTCCAATCCTACCGGTGGTTCATTGAAGACCTTCTCAAGTTTACGCTATATCTCTCTTAATCCTTTCAACGAGAATAAGTAGTATGCCAAATCCATTGTTTGTCATCAATTTAAATTGGTGAAGGATACGCATAACGTAATTCTTATTGTTGTTTCATCCAAGTGATCTAGTCTCTTATTTCCAGAGTTTGTTCATCATATCACATTTTTGGTTTCAATTGTCTCATCTTTTCTTTTCCCAGAGTTCCTAGTTCTCTCAATTATATCACCACGAAGATCTATCTAAAGCGTTACAAGGCTTTACCTTGTGTTTTCAACTTCTCTTTCTTTTTTATCATCATTTTGTTACCGGAGTTCTTCATGGAGTTTCTACATGGTGGTTCATCAAGGATTTAATTCCTTCTCGAAGCGTTCATCGAGATTCTTTTCAGAGGAGCTCAAGTATTCTTCATCTTGCATTCTGAAGTGCAATTCCTCCTATCTTATCTTTTGAGGTGGTGTTATGTCATTCGTGACAATTCGAGTTCGTGTTTCATGATTCAATAGTTGTCAAGAATGGGATAGTTAAACCCATCATTTTCTTCCTTGGAGTTATCTTGGTATAGATTTCACCTAAAGCCCTCCATTGGGAATGTTGCTCATTGTGGTGATTACCTATGATCCAAGTTTTATCCTTATCACCTCGGTGGAAGAAACTTTCTATTCTTTTCTAGCTCTCAATCAAATCTATTATTTCCGTTAGTGGCGGAATTTCACCTCATAGTTTTGAGATGTTTTCCATAAGCCCACAACAAGCTTACTCTTTTCGTTGTTGGTTTTCTAACAACTCCGTTCGACCCTTCTCCTAATGATGCTTTTTCAAAGCTCATTTCAGGTAAAAGATGTTGTTTTCTTCTCCATTCCTTCAATTCCATTCTTTTATCTCTTCCGGAGGCATTGTGATGTTGCTCTCTTCACTCATCATCTCGGTTTGTGAGGATCATGTTCTTTTCGTGCTTATCTATTCAATCGGAGTGTCGTGCCCTCTTTTCAAGTTCTCTCATTCTGTCAAGTTTTGCCTCTTTTCTACTGGAGTGCTGTCTAAAATCTTTCTTACCCATTGTTCCATTCTTTCAATAGTTTCGGAGGCAATGTGTTGTTGATTTCATCAAGTATCCTCATCTTGTCAAGATCATGTTCGATTCTTTCCATTTACAGTCAGAGTGCTGCCAAATTTATATCTTTCTTTTTTCCTTCTCTATCTTGTTTTAACCGGAGTGTTGTCGTAATTGATCCTTATCGTTCCTTCCGCATCTCGTTTCTACCGGAGTGCTTGCATGTACGTCTTGTCCATTGCAACCCTTTTCTTATGTATTTCAACCTACAAGGTTCTAGTAATGTTCCTTGTTCCTATTTTATCTAATGGAGTGTTTTCTACTTCGTTCATCTCCATTGTATTCTTTCTTTCAATTGTTTAACCTCTCAAGGTTCGTGGTTTCACTCGTTTGTCTAAGAAGCAACTTAGTTTACCTCTCCTCTTCCTTTTCCGTTTCTCTCCGGTGCCATTCTAGATCTCGGGACGAGATCCTCTCGTAGTGGTGGAGTGTTGTGACGCCCCAAGACCGGAGCTTCAGATGCCTTCCAGGGTTTCTGGGTTTCGTGGGGTGATTTGTTTGGTTCGTTGCATTCATCATTGCATCGTGTGCATTCCAACATGTCATCATGCCATCATGTCATTTTTTAACTCAACTAAATAAATTGCATGGATCGTTGATCTATTTAAATCGAGGGAACTCACATGGTGGTTTCTCTTTAAAACATACCCTCCCAATATTTAGGGAGCTATTATAAAGTATTCCATTAATTTGGAATTATTCGCAACCCACTTGCAAGTTAAATCCTTGACCTTTCCTTCTTCCGGTTTTCGACTCTCAACTTTGTCGATAATTCTTTTGTTCTTTTCCGAGGTTCCTCCAAAAATCCGAACATTTTTGGCCACTCCTAAAACCTGTCCTAGTTCAAACCTTTTGAATTAAATTCAAAGGAATTTGAATTTAATCTTTCAAACTTGACCTTTTGTATTTTCCCGGACCGAGCACATTTTTGTGAGTCTGAGAAAATACCCTTTGCCCAAGTCCCTTCTCTAACCTTTTTTTTCTTTTATTCCCTTTTCTCTCTTTTCTTTTTTATTTTATTTTCTATTATGAGAGAGGTTAAGAGAGCAGAGCCCAGCGGCCAGGCGACCTGCTTCCCCGCAGCCCAGTTGGGCCTCAGCAGCCCATCCGCGTCTTCTAAGGCCAGCCCGCGCGCCCCTGTAACCCTAGCGATCTCTCGACCTCCTCTCCTTCCCTCGACCCCTTTCCTCGAGCGCCACCATCTCCCTCTCGTTCTCCCTGCACCCCAATGCACGCTGCCCGATCCCCTTCGACACCTTCTCCCTCTCGTCCTCCCACACCACTACCAAGTTCACCCGGAGCCCCGCTGGACCCATGCCCGCACCCGTCGTCTTCCACGCCCAGCTGGAGCCCCGCACCGCTCGTCCCAATCGTTTTGGCCGGAGCTCGCCGGAGCCCCAGCACCGGTCATCGCCGGACCTCCTCCTTGCTCCACCACGTCGCCGACCTCCTGCCGTGGCCTCCTCCTCGCTTCAAGTCCACGCTGTCAAGCCTCACGTCACCGCCCTGCTACGTTCGTCACCGGAGATCGCCAGATCTGGTCGCGTTGGGTCGGATCCTCTCGTCCCCGCCATGCGTGCGTCACTAGGGGTCACCTCCGCACCAAGTTTGCCGCCCGCAGCTCCCCTGCATCGATCGGAGTGCTTGTCTTGCTCGTGCATGTCGTCCCACCCCTGTGCGTTGACCGTAGACGACGTTGCGCCAGGTCCAAACCGCTCTCCTGCTTCGCCTACAGTAGCCCGCAGCCACGCTGGCAAGCTCCAAGGCCATCCCCGAAGAACATACCTACGCCAAGTTTGAGTAACCACGATGTGTGTTTTCTGCTGCCAAGTACCACGACTACCGCCGTTGTGCATTTTGTCAAGTTCCACTATGAAACGTACAACTACCGTCGACCCCGAAGACCTCAGTTTCATCAAGTTCCCACGACGACTTAAGTGTACCCCTCGGATACGTCAAGTGCGACTACACTGCGAGACAAAGTACGCCAAGTACCTCTCCGAAAACGAACATGTACCGCTACGCCCAGAGGCATCGGATCCGTCAAGTCCTGCAACGACTGTGCTCAACTACCCACGAACCCGAACGTCTACGAAAACGTGTTCCACTACCGTCGCGAGATTGCGAGAACCTCTACCGTCGACCCTAGAGCATGCGAGAATGACTACTTCCACTACGAACGTCCCGAAAACGTCTACTTCCCCTACACCACATCGAACTCGAACCGCTCCGATAACGCACGCTTCGAAGGTATAACCCCAAGACGACCGCCCGTGAACGAATGCATGTGTGATGTATGAGATGCTCGTGCTTGCTCCATGCTCGAATTGTCGGTGCATGTTGCCCCTCTTTTGCCTAGTCACCATCGTCGACCCGTGGGAACCCAGTAACCGGGATCACCCCACCATCTTTTGCACGCTCCCGCCACGCTTCCTTTTGAACCGACGTCTCAATGAGTTGTCGGAACCGGAACGTTGCCGTGCCACTGTTTCGTTATCGTCGCCGTGGCACCCCTTTTGTTTCCGCCACGATGACAAATGCTTCATTATGCTCTTATCAATATTTTCATACAAACTTGCATTAAACTTGAACATGTCATCCGCATCATGATAATAACATTTAAAATGTTTAAATTGTTGTTTGCATTAAAATTGCTAAATGCGCATGATGATTTACCGGAATTGTTGTTTGATGTTTCCGGCCTCATTTAAAATGCCTAACTGTGTATTTTTACTCATGTTTCACCTCTTGCCATGCTTAAAAACATTTAATATTGTTGAGTACATAAACAAGATCGAACTAAATAACTTGCTGTGGTGTTTCATTAATATGCAACTCGTTGCATATTGAGCTCCACTTAATTTCTGGAATTGCTTGTGCATTTTGCCATGCTATGCCTCTTTAAACTGGACATGCATCATACTTGGTTGTGTATGATGCCATGTGTATGTGGTGGTTGTTTACTATGTGTTTGCTTCTTTCCGGTGTTGCTTCTTCGGGTTAGTTCCGATAACGCCGCGTTTGAGAGGTTTTGTTCGACTTCGTCCGTTTGTCTTCTTCATGGACTCATTCTTCTTCCTTGCGGGATCTCAGGCAAGATGACCATACCCTCGAAATCACTTCTATCTTTGCTTTCTAGTTGCTCGCTCTATTGCTATGCCTATGCCGCGATACCTACCACATGCTTTATCATGCCTCCCATATTGCCATGTCAAACCTCTAACCCACCTTGTCCTAGCAAACCGTTGTTTGGCTATGTTACCGCTTTGCTCAGCCCCTCTTATAGCGTTGCTAGTTGCAGGTGAAGATGGAGTTTGTTCCTTGTTGGAACATGGATATTTGTTGGGATATCACAATATCTCTTATTTAATTAATGCACCTATATACTTGGTAAAGGGTGGAAGGCTCGGCCTTATGCCTGGTGTTTTGTTCCACTCTTGGCGCCCTAGTTTCCGTCATACCGGTGTTATGTTCCTTGATTTTGCATTCCTTACGCGGTTGGGTTATAATGGGAACCCCTTGACAGTTCGCCTTGAATAAAACTCCTCCAGCAAGGCCCAACCTTGGTTTTACCATTTGCCACCTGGCCTTTTCCCTTGGGTTCTGCAGACTCAAGGATCATCTTTA
Source organism: Triticum urartu (assembly GCF_003073215.2). NCBI lineage: Eukaryota > Viridiplantae > Streptophyta > Magnoliopsida > Poales > Poaceae > Triticum > Triticum urartu. Next base: position 468,036,439 of record NC_053023.1, read on the forward strand.
TTTTAATCCCCTTGGGCCAGTGCTTCTCTAAGTGTTGGTCCAACCTGAGCGATGTCCGGCGCCCCCTGGGCAACCAGGGTCTATGCCAACCCGACGTCTGGCTCATCCGGTGTGCCCTGAGAACGAGATATGTGCAGTTCCTATCGGGATTTGTCGGCACATCCGGGCGGCTTTGCTGGTCTTGTTTTACCATTGTCGAAATGTCTTGTAACCGGGATTCCGAGTCTGATCGGGTCTTCCTGGGAGAAGGAATATCCTTCGTTGACCGTGAGAGCTTGTGATGGGCTAAGTTGGGACACCCTTGCAGGATTTTGAATTTTTGAAAGCCGTGCCCGCGATTATGGGCAGATGGGAATTTGTTAATGTCCGGTTGTAGAGAACTTGAAACTTAACTTAATTATAGTACATCAACCACGTGTGTAGCCGTGATGGTATCTTTCCGGCAGAGTCCGGGAAGTGAACTCGGCGTTGGAGTTATGCTTGAACGTAAGTAGTTTTGGGATCACTTCTTGACCACTTCTAGTTCACGACCGTGCTTTGCTTCTCTTCTCGCTCTTATTTGCGTAAGTTAGCCACCATATATGCTAGTGCTTGCTGCAGCTCCACCTCACTACCTTTTCCCTACCCATAAGCTTAAATAGTCTTGATCGCGAGGGTGTGAGATTGCTGAGTCCCCGTGACTGACGGATTACTTCCAAAACCAGTTGCAGGTGCCGTTGATACCATGTAGGTGACACAACCGAGCTCAAGGAGGAGCTCGATGAAGATCGTGTTCGTTGTGTTGTTTTCGTTTCCAGTTGATCAGTAGTGGAGCCCAGTTGGGGCGATCGGGGATCTTTTGCATTAGGGGTAGTCTTCTTTTATTTTGGTTCCGTAGTCGGACCTTGTATGTATCTGGTTGATGTAATGCTATATTTATCTATTGTGTGAAGTGGCGATTGTAAGCCAACTCTGTACCTCTTTCTTATTCAGTACATGGGATGTGTACAGATTACCCCTCTTGCGACATGCCTACAATGCGGTTATGCCTCTAAGTCGTGCTCCGACACGTGGGAGATATAGCCGCATCGAGGGTGTTACAAGACACCCGCCAGCTACCTGTGTGCAAGGCACGTCAGTAGAACCAGTCTCATGAACACGGTCATGTAATATCGGTCTGGGCCGCTTCATCCAACAATATCACCGAATCAAAGTAAGACATTGGTGGTAAGAAGTATGACTATTATCGCCCACAACTCTTTGTGTTCTACTCGTGCATATCATCTATGCATAGACCTGAATCGAATGCCACCGTTGGGGAACGTAGCATGCAATTTCAAAAAATTTCATACAATCACGCAAGATCTATCTAGGAGATGCATAACAACGAGACGGGGAGAGTGTGTCCACGTACCCTCATAGACCGAAAGTGGAAGCATTAGGTTAACGCGGTTGATGTAGTCGAACGTCTTCACGATCAAACCGATCCAAGTACCGAACGTATGGCACCTTCGTGTTCAGCACACGTTCAGCTCGATGACGTCTGACGGAATCCTGGATTAGGGGGTCTCCGGACAGCCGGACTATATCCTTTGGCCGGACTGTTGGCCTATGAAGATACAAGATTGAAGACTTCGTCCCGTGTCCGGATGGGACTCTCCTTAGCGTGGAAGGCAAGCTAGGCAATACGGATATGTAGATCTCCTCCCTTGTAACCGACTCCGTGTAACCCTAGCCCCCTCCGGTGTCTATATAAACCAGAGGGTTTAGTCCGTAGGACAACATACAATCATACCATAGGCTGGCTTCTAGGGTTTAGCCTCTACCATCTCGTGGTAGATCAACTCTTGTAATATTCATATCATCAAGAACAATCAAGCAGGACATAGGGTATTACCTCCTTCAAGAGGGCCCGAACCTGGGTAAACATCGTGTCCCTTGTCTCCTGTTACCATCCGCCTTAGACGCACAGTTCGGGACCCCCTACCCGAGATCCGCCGATTTTGACACTGATATTGGTGCTTTCATTGAGAGTTCCACTGTGTCGTCACCATAAGGCTTGATGGCTCCTTCGATCATCGGTAGCGATGCGGTCCAGGGTGAGGTTTTCCTCCCCGGACAGATCATTGTATTCGGCGGCTTCGTACTACGGGCCAATTCGCTTGGCCATCTGGAGCAGATCGAGAGCTACGCCCCTGGGCATCAGGTCAGATTCGAAAACTGAAACTACACTGCCGACATCTGCGGAGACTTGATCTTCGACGGATTCGAGCCCGTGTCAGGTGCGCCGCACAGTCAGAACGAGCACGACGTAACTCTGCTGTTGGACAGTGTTCGGGAGATCGCATCTGCAACTACTCCGGCCTTCAATCCGGAGCAAATTGCGCCATCCAAGGACGGAGGGATAGACCCCACCATGGAGGCCGCACTCTCAATGGCGATGGAGCCGGATACTAACTTCACTCCTTACGAGAGCCGTGTCGCCAAATCACTGGATTCGTCTCTGGCCGCGGACTCCGAGCCGCCTGCATCTGTGCCCATCGAATCCGACTGGGCGCCGATCGTGGAGTTCACCTCCGCGGATATCTTTCAGCACTCGGCTTTCGGCGGTGTGCTAAATTCATTAAAGTCTCTCTCCTTGTCAGGAGAACCTTGGCCAAACTATGTCCGGCTAGAATGGGATACGGAAGATGAAGAAATTCGCTGCCCGCCCACCACCCACTTAGTAGCCACTGTTGACGACTTAACCGACATGCTCAACTTCGACTCCGAAGACATCGACAGCATGGACAAAGATGAAGGAGACGAACAGGAACCAGCGCCCACTGGGCGCCGGACATCCACTTCATCACATGACATATACATGGTGGATACACCCAAATAAGGCAATGGCGAAGAGACAGCAGAGGATGGCCCCTCCAAGAAGCAACCCAAGCGCCAACGTCGGCGGCGCCGCTCTAAGTCCCGCCATAGCAAAAACAGCGATAACAGTGCAAGAGAAAATAACACTCCAGTCGACTCCAGAGGAAACGACGATCACATTGCCCCGGCGGCAGAGCACGATGAGGCTGCAAGTGGCGAACATAGTGCGGATCCGATGTCCGAACACGTCGACGCCGAGTATAAACCTCTTCAAACCCCCTCTGGGGAGGAAAACAGTCCGGACGAAGATGCACACATCATCCCGGAAACGCACTTGGAGCAAGAGAACCTCCGCAGAAGGCTTATTGCCACAGCGAGGAGTCTGAAGTAGCAGAAGCAAAGGCTTAAGGCCGCACAAAATACACTCAACAGCAGGTGGAACAAAGTGATCGACAACGAAGCAAAGTATGGTGGAAGGTACCACACAAAGAGCTATCCAAAGCGCAAGCTGTTATCTGAATTCGACGACGAGGCCTTAGAGCCCACACAGCCAAAAAATGAAAGGCCAACCGGCCGGATCCACCACCTTGTGACCGCGATAGAGCGGATAACAAATACGCACATAAGTCAACACACGATGTACGTGAGGACTTGCGTCAAAAATCTGGTACGACCAGATCCATCTATGGATCTAGGAATCGTGCTCCGGCACAAAATCAAAACCAAATACCACAACCATCCGAACGCCTTGGTACATCCAAGTACAGGGGTGCCGCACACCCCCTATGTTTCACCAATGAGGTGCTGGACCACAAATTCCCAGAAGGATTCAAACCAGTGAACATAGAGGCGTATGACGGGACCACAGACCCTGGGGTCTGGATTGAGGACTTTATCCTCCATATCCATATGGCTCGCGGAGATGATCTCCATGCCATTAAATACTTTGCCCTCAAGTTTAAAGGACCAGCTCGGCACTGGCTGAAAAGTCTACCCGAAAACTCAATTGGAAGTTGGGAGGAGCTCGAGGACACTTTTCGGGCTAATTTTCAAGGGACCTACGTCCGACCTCCGGATGCAGACGATCTAAGTCATATAATTCAACAGTCCGGAGAGTCCGCCCGAAAGCTTTGGAACAGGTTTCTCACCAAGAAGAACCAAATCGTCGACTGTCCGGACGCCGAAGCCTTAGCATCTCAAACACAACGTCCGAGATGAATGGCTCGCCAGACACCTCGGCCAAGAAAAACCGAGAACAATGGAGCTCTAACAAGTCTCATGACCCGCTTTTGCGCGGGCGAAGACAGCTGGTTAGTCCGCAGTAGCACCAGCGACCCAAGCACATCCGAAGTCAGGGATGGCAATGGAAAACCACGACGCAATAAAAGCAAGCATCGAAATAAAGAAGATAGCCCAGATAATATGGCGGTAAACGCCGGATTCAGGGGCTCTCGACCAGGTCAGCGGAAAAAGCCTTTCAAAGGCAGGAGAGACGGACCATCTGACCTAAACAAGATTCTTGACAAACTATGTCAGATTCATGGCACCCCCGATAAACCTGCAAATCACACAAACTGAGAATGATGGGTCTTCAAGAAGGTAGGTAAGCTAAACGCCGAACACAAGGGGGGGGGAACCAAGCGAAGACGAGGACGAGCCTTGCCAGCAAAGCACTGGAGGACAGAAAAAATTCCCACCAGAGGTTAAAAAAGTCAACATGATCCATGTGACGAAGAGGAGAAGCAAACATGCACTCCGAGACACACGCGCCATAGAGCCCGTCACCCCTAAGTTCAACCCTTGGTTGGCCTGCCCGATCACTTTTGATCACGGGGATCACACGACAAGCATCCGGCACGAAGGATTGGCGGCCTTGGTGTTAGACCCAATAATAAACGATTACCATCTCACACGAGTCCTCATGGACGGCGGCAGTGGTCTAAATATGATATAACAGGACACAGTCCGAACCCCGCATTCAGAGACTTCTGCCTCAGACTCATATCCATAAAGATATTCTCTCGCTTTCTAGCTGTACCCTTCTTCACACCCACCACGGAGGTTAGAGATTTCCCGTTATCAACATTGTCCAGGCAGGACTCTATTTTCATTCAGCAGTTGAGTGATCTGGTTATCCTGGGGAATCCGGAACGGTACCCGCATTCTAGGTCTAGGACTTCGAGTTCCCTTTAGAAGCAGGCCTGGCCGGTACTAAAACAGAGAAGTCAGCTCAGGTTTCATCTCATCTAAGCAGCAACCACAGGGCCAAATGCTCTATTGGAGTGGGCACGAAGTTCAAGAGGAGACCTCCCTACATCTGCGGGCTGGCGGTCCTGCCGGCCAGCCGACACAAAATCCAATTCGAGTTTTCAATACGGGAACAAAGAAGTTTGGATTCGCAAAAGTATGCTTAGGCAGTTCCTTCGCTGAGCACAACAGATCCACACAAGCCTGTCGTTGGGCTACTTGCGTCAATGGGGATAGACCAAACAAAAATAAGCCACCGTACTACTACCTTCAAGGGAGTAATACCAGGCCTAGAGGCCCGCTGCACGGGCTCTCTATTACTAGAGGTTGTATTCGGTTCTTCCGACAACTTCCGAAGCGAAAGGTTAACTTTCTACATCGCTCCATTCCGAAGTGGCTATCAGGCACTACTCAGAAGAGCGGCTTTCGCTCGTTTTAATGCAATCCCGCATTACGCTTCTCTCAAGCTTAAGATTCCTGGTCCACGTGGCACCATCACAGTTAGCGGAAATACCGAGCGTGCTCTATGCGCGGAAGAATGTGCGGCGGCTTTAGCCGCCGAGTACTAGACGGCCTCACCAACCAGAAAAAATGACAGGTCGTCAAGACCACGGACACGGTTAGACGAGTCCGGTGCACCACTACATATACATGAGATTGGTTTGATGCTCAAGCCCTCCTAGACGGTACCAGGGGCTTCCCGTGTGTAATCAGGGCTAGTCCGTCTCAATTTTACTTATCTTAAATTTTAATGGTTTATTGACAATAACCAATTTTCTGGCACGAAAACTTTCACCTAAGTTCTTCTCTTTTATAGATGACAATCATGCTACACCCGTCCAGGACACGGCACAATGGAGACACAAGCGCAGACGTGCAGCAGGGACCCACTCAAAGGTTTCTTTTTAGATTAAGACCCTGCGTAAACCTTTTTTACTGTCTCTTGTTGTTCACATCCTCCGGATACTCAATACAACCGAGAAGGATGCCAATGTATTGGCATGTGGCCACGTTAGGATATTGCACGTACCTGGACACCTGGGGTTTATTATTAAGGGCATTGTTCAGCCCGACATATGTTATAAAGACCGAATACCTTAGGGAGTGTTCGGCGTCGTGAGTTTGGCCTTATATGCATCAGCTCCGAATCATGTCTTTAGTCAAATGTTGGGTTTGCCCAGCTCCCATGTTTTGGTACCTTACGTTCCGCTATATCGGCTAAGGTAGCACTGGGAGAACTACTGCGATTGTGCCCTAGTTCATCCGGATGAGCACCTCAGTAGAGAAAGCCGAAAACTGACTGTCATGATATAGCGCGAGACTGGTCAACCACTCGATGACTCAGCGGAATCTTCGGGATTCCTCCGCATTAACGAAGGGCCGTTTCCCGGTCATGTATGTATGCACCCCGTATTTGGACGAGCGTAGAAGTACCAGGGCTATATAGTAGCCCCACCATCAAACTCCTATGGCTAAGTGAAAGTGTTAAAGCTACCACCTCCTTAATGGACCAAGACGTTGGATCAAGTGTGAATACACGTTTTTTGCGAACACCGCCGCATTATATGCGTGGGGGCGGAAGCCGACGACTGCAAACTTTCAGGTTATATACATATATACATAAACGGCTGCACAGGAGGCATCATAATACTTTCAGGCAAAAGTATAAACACAACCTTGATAACTCAATCAAACATTGTTTTTACAATGGGAGTACATGTCACTAGAACATAATATTCTTCGAGCACTGAGCCTCTATCGAACGAGCGCCTTCAAGAACTTCTTCAAAGTAGTGCTCGGCAGCCACTCGGCCCATGGCCGAACCCTGTGTTGCAACAGTGGTGGCCTCCATCTCTGCCCAGTATGTCTTGACACGGGCAAAGGCCATCCGCGCACCCTCTATGCACACCGGCCTCTTCATGGCATCAGTGTGCGGCACGGCACCAAGGAATTGTTGCACCAAACTAAAGTAACTATTCGGCCGTGGCCCTCCCGGCCACAGATGATCCACAATGGACTTCATGGCGAGTTCGAACAACCTATGGAGCTCGGCCCACTCGGCCATTCGCTCATTCAACAGCAGCGGACGCACTGGAGCATGGAACTGTGACCAGAACAACTTTTCCACTTCGCGACCTCCTTGATCCTTGAAGTACTCGGCCGCATCAGCAGCACTCGCCGCCAAATCCATGTAGGCGTCTGCAGAACTACATAGTTGATCAAGAGGAGCATACTTCGGATCTCCGAACTTAGTCCACAATAAGAAGGGCTTCCCAGCCACGATATCCGCAGCTTGATGCAGCTCCTCCTTCGCCACTCTGATTTTAGAGCGGGCTTCCTTGGCTGCTACCATGGCCTTCTCTAGGTCTGTCGCACTCGTTTGGCTTTCTTTTTCAAGAAGCTGGTAACGGTTAGCGGCATCTTTCAACTCAATGGCCATCTCGGCTATACTTTCCTTGCTCTGGCGATGCGCGGACTGTTCGGCCCGCAGCTCTTCGATCGCCCTTAGAGTGGCTGCATCGCTATTCCTTACTTGTTCCTTGGCTCGGGAAAGCTCTGCCCGAAGGGTCTCCACGGTGACAGCTCCATCTGCAGTCACAACAAATTAAAGATATTGGCATCATGCTCCTCTTACTATGCGTTGATCATCGGAGAAATCACTTACCCTGTGCCTCGTCAAGCCGCTTGTTGACAAGCACGATGTCGGCATCTGCTGCATCAAGTTGCCGCTTTAGCTTGACAAACCCATCAGTCCAGCTAGCCACCGGAGCTTCAGCCACCTGCAGATAAAGGCGGTCTGACTATTACCTGGGACTATGATCCTCTATTTGCCGCCGTTTTCGATGACAACCAGAGTCTCAGGGCTACTATCTGCATAGGGCACACCTAACATGTGCGGTACTGTAAAAACATACACTATTTCACGTACCTCAAAGCCTTTCAGCAGACTCATAAAAGCTTCATGCAATCCGCTTTCAGCGGATGAAATCCTTTCAACTATCGTACTCATTAGCGTACGATGCGCTTCTGAGATGGCCGCTTGCTCCAGAAGATCCTTCAGTGCGTCCGACCACACACTGTACGGTTCCGGACTCTTTCTGTTGCTCTCTTTAGGAGTCGAATACTGAGGACTCCGGGTGGCCAAGGGATTACCCCCTGGCCTTGGCGGATCAGGAGAAACCCTCCGCGATGACACTTCAGGGTCGCCTGCCTCATGAGGCGGGGTGGTAGGGGGAGGTGTTTTGCTCTCCATCATCTCCGGAAGAAGATCCCCCGAAGACGAACTCTGTCGATAAGGGCTACGATCCAAACTACAAGATATAAGCTTCGGTTATTGTCTTCAGAAGTAAGGTAGGATATTTTCACTACTAAGTACTTTTCGATTACTTACAGCTTGATAGAGGGCTGATTCCCTGCGGACACTATGCGGCAAGGGTACCCCCGAGGCAGGACCCTCCGGCGAAGATTTCTTCCCCCGTTTAGAAACCTCTATTTCTGGATCTTCAGAGGCTGTCCTCTTATTTCCTCGGGGAGAGGAAATGTCAGATTCTTCTCCTTGGTTATCCTCCTTCACGGAGGCGCTCATTCCCCCGGTTGGGACGAGTAGTGAGCGAGGCTCGCTTTCGGCCTCTTTATCCCCCCTTTATCTTCCTTCGAGGGCACTTGATAAGGCGCCGGCTCCAGCATTCTGTCTAGTACTGGATTGGCCAAGCCCTCGGGAAGGGGGGCCGGACACCTGATCATCTTCGCCTTTGTTATCCAGTCCTGGTCAAAGAGCGACTTTTCAGAATGATGTTATGATGAATAAGAGAAACAGTGTGTTCGGCCATGGGATTACTTACTTGGGTATCCGGGCGATTACAGCTCAGACCCGCATCCTCGGTGGTGTCCGGACACTTTATTTGTGATCCGAAGAACAACTTGTACATCTCCTCGAGCGTCATGCCGAGGAAGTGCTGAATGATTTGCGGTCCCTCCGGGTTGAACTCCCACAAACGGAGAGGTCTACGTTTGCAAGGCGGGACCTGGCGAACTAGCATGACTTGCATCACCGTGACCAGGTTGACGTCTCTCTCAATGAGATCTCGGATGCGACTCTGCAATATCGGCACATCCTTTACTGGACCCCAGTTTAGCCCCTCGCTGATCCATGATGCCAGTTGTGGTGGTGGGCCCGAGCGAAAGGCAGGGATGGCTGCTCACTTGGCAATTCGGGGAGGTGTGATATAAAACCACTCCTGCTGCCACAAACTGGATACTTCTGGGAAGGAACCCTGTGGACATGGAGCATTAGCGCTTTTGCTTATTACGGCACCTCCGCACTCTACGTGCCGCCCCTCGATCATCTTCGGCTTCACATTGAAGGTCTTGAGCCACAAGCCGAAGTGAGAGGTAATGCGGAGGAAGGCCTCACATACGACGATGAACGATGGGATGTGAAGGAGGGAATCCGGGGCCTGATTATGGAAATCCAGCCCATAGTAGAACATGAGTCCCTTAACAAAGGGATCCAGAGCGAGGGCTAGTCCTCGGAGGAAGTGAGAGACGAACACAACACTCGCGTTGGGTTCGGGAGTGGGGATGACCTGCCCTCGGGCGGGAAGCCTGTGCAAAATTTCGGCGGTCAGATATCTGGCCTCTCTCTGCTTCTTGATGTCCTCCTCTGTGACAGAGGAAGGCATCCACCGACCTTGGAGGTTGGATCCGGACATGGTTGAAGGTCCGAAGTGCCTGACCTGAGCCTGGGGTGTTGGAACTCAAGGCGGGGGAAGGATTCGATTGAGCGCGAGAGGAAAAAGGGACAGGTCTTGGCCTCTTTATAAAGAGGGTGAATATCAAGCGGCCTCCTTGCGGCCGTTTTGGACTTGCCTAAAATCGAGGAGTCATACCAACGGGCACGGTTGGGTTACCCACGTTTGTGTTGATGAAAATCCCGTAATAAGGGGAACACGATCTCTGCTTTGACAAGACGTGTCAAGAAAACCGCCTTGTGATATGTGCGGTGCTGGTTGAGAAAAACTGTTCGAATAATGACCGGGCCAGGGTGTGATGTCATGCTGTCAAAACGTGTCAGCAGAGTAGATTTGTGGAAATATTATTCTCTCTACGGTGGTATGTGGAACTTGTTTTGCAGAGCCGAACACTATCCTTGTGTTCAAAATCTTCCATGGAGTATTCGGAGGAGGAACCCGCCTTGCAATGCCGAAGACAATACTGCGCGCTGGACTCATTGTCGTTGAAGCCTGGTTCAGGGGCTACTGAGGGAATCCTGGATTAGGGGGTCTCCGGACAGCCGGACTATATCCTTTGGCCGGATTGTTGGACTATGAAGATACAAGATTGAAGACTTCGTCCCGTGTCCGGATGGGACTCTCCTTGGCGTGGAAGGCAATCTTGGCAATACGGATATGTAGATCTCCTTCCTTGTAACCGACTCTGTGTAACCCTAGCCCCCTCCGGTGTCTATATAAACCGGAGGGTTTTAGTCCGTAGGACAACATACAATCATACCATAGGCTAGCTTCTAGGGTTTAGCCTCTCAGATCTCGTGGTAGATCAACTCTTGTACTACTCATATTATCAAGAATAATCAAGCAGGACATAGGGTTTTACCTCCATCAAGAGGGCCCGAACCTGGGTAAAACATCGTGTCCCCTGCCTCCTGTTACCATCCGCCTTAGACGCATAGTTCGGGACCCCTACCCGAGATCCGCCGATTTTGACACCGACAACGTCCCTCAAACTCTTGAACCAGTAGAGGGTCGAGGGAGAGTTTTGTCAGCACGACGGCGTGGCGACGATGATGGTGATGTGATACGCCTAGGGCTTCGCCTAAGCACTACGACGCTATGACCGGAGGAGTAAACTGTGGAGCGGGGCACCGCACACGGCTAAGAAACAAATTTTGTGTCTTTGGGGTGCCCCCTGGCTACGTATATAAAGGAGGGGGAGAGAAGCCGGCGACCAGGAGGGGCGCGCCATGGGGGGAGTCCTAATTGGACTCTTAGTCCAAGTAGGATTCGTCCCACCCTTTTCCTTTCTTCCACCGGAGGGAATAGGAAGGAGAGGGAGAGGGAAAGGGAGGGGGGGGGCATGCGCGGCCACTCCCTGCGGGCTTCCCTCTCTCTCCCTTAGGCCCATGTTGGCCCAATACTTCCCCGGGGGGTTCCGGTAACCCCTCGGTACTCCGGAAAAATACCCGAATCACTCGAAACCATTCCGATGTCCGAATACTACCTTCCAATATATGAATCTTTACCTCTCAACCATTTCGAGACTCCTCGTCATGTCCGAGATCTCATCCGGGACTCCGAACAAACTTCGGTCACCAAAACACATAACTCATAATACAAATCGTCATCGAACGTTAAGAGTGCGGACCCTACGGGTTCGAGAACCATGTAGACATGACCGAGACACATCTCCGGTCAATAACCAATAGCGAAACCTGGATGATCATATTGGCTCCTACATATTCTACAAAGATCTTTATTGGTCAAACCGCATAACAACATACGTCATTCCCTTTGTCATCGGTATGTTCCCGAGATTTGATCGTCGGTATCATCATACCTAGTTCAATCTCGTTACCGCAAGTCTCTTTACTCGTTCCGTAATGCATCATCCCACAACTAAGTCATTAGTCACATTGCTTGCAAGGCTTATAGTGATGTGCATTACCGAGAGGGACCAGAGATACCTCTCCGATGCAAAGAGTGACAAATCCTAATCTTGATCTTTGCCAACTCAACAAACATCTTCGGAGACACCTGTAGAGCATCTTTATAATCACCCAGTTACGCTGTGATGTTTGATTGCAGACAAAGTGTTCCTTCGGTATCCAGGAGTTGCATAATCTCATCGTCAGAGGAATATGTATAAGTCATGAAGAAAGTAATAGCAATAAAACTAAACGATCATAATGCCAAGCTAACGGATGAGTCTTGTCCATCACATCATTTTATAATGATGTGATCCCGTTCATCAAATGACAACACATGTCTATGGTTAGGAAACTTAACCATCTTTGATTAACGAGCTAGTCAAGTAGAGGCATACTAGGGACACTCAGTTTTGTCTATGTATTCACACATGTACTAAGTTTCATATAAGGAAATATAAATAACAACTTTATTATTGCCTGTAGGGCATATTTCCTTTATTTGTTGGTAAAGGCTATGAGTGCAAAGGATTGTTCCACATATCATTGTGATACTTTCTCACTGAAGTTATTAATCATGTTTTGCAATGAAACTAAATCAAATGTTTGGCATTCATGACTTTGTCATATTAACTCTGGTTGCATGACGCGACTAGCAAATTTGGGTTTAATCCTGAAATTCACAGTTGTTATTGGAGACATGATGATCTTTTTGCTCCACAATGGACATGCAAGGGACTTTCTCTTTCTCAGTTTCATTGCTACTGAACTAGATGAGAAGTTATGTCGTGTTGGCTCATGATCCTCCACCTCCGCAGGTCATGTTTCATGCTAGTGTTGGTACTAATGTGATGATGATGCACATGTATGTACTATGGTCAAACCTATTAAGTAGTGTTAAGAAATTATGACCTTTTGTAGTAATACCATCATACTTGGTAGTCCCTTTGCTCTTGGGGTATGCTATTTTAAGTGCACTTTAGAACTATTTATTTTATATTATTCTTCGTGATCATATTTCCTCATCCATGCTTATTACAAAATTAATATGTTATTTCGTAGTTCAGTACAATGAGAGCACGTAGGAAAAAAATTCAATGGATTTTGATATGAGCATCCCAACTCATAGCCCCTAGAAATTTGATTCTAATATGTCCAAAACACTGGAATGGCAGAAAAACCTAAAACTACTTTGTGAACCCCCACCACACCATTTTTCATCCTTTCTATAACCTTTCAAACACTTTGCGTGACACTAAAATTGTTGTACAATATGCACATGCCTAGTGACGACCAAATGCGTAGCCTAAAATCAGGTCAGAACACCAAAGTTATCGTGGATGTTGCCCCGGGATAAAATCAACTCGTGACAGTTTGGTTAACAGGAAATGACCTTAGGCGGCATTTTTCGTCACAAGGATTTCCTCATGGAATAGCACACATTTTTAGTGTGTGCAAGATCAAATGGCAATGGTAATATTTTAGTATAGCATGCCAGGTTTTGCTTGTCGTCATTGATGATCTTCATGTTGTTTTCCATGCAAGTTTTGATGACATATGGTAGATGTTATGGTAGTTTGATGACCAGACCATATCTAGTATGGTAGTGCACAACTATGGTATATATGTACATCTGATAGTGTGTTGAGCTTTATGGTTTGCTTCTTCTTAGTGTGTTGAGATTGAAGACCAGTCCATGTGTAGTATGATTTGCCTTATTCTAGTCCTGATGGTAACCATTGTAAGACATGAGCACCTAAGACTTTAGTCCGACCATTGTCTTGTCTGAGAACTAGTTCATTTCCTCGTATGTTGAGGACTCTCAGACGCAATCAGAGCAGATGTTGCCTAATTCAGATGTGTTTGAGGGTCATGTTGTGCAACCATCTATTGTGGTGGTGATGCCTAATGCTACTACTACAACTGCACATAAGAAGGACATCATGGCTGGAAAGGCAATGATGAGGGCATCTAGGAAGGGGAAAACAATGAAATGGTAGCCTTTCATGTCCACTCTCGTGCTTAACAAAATATGTGACATCATATCTAGTGGGGTGAGGACTGACAAAAATGCCAGAATAAGATCGTGCTCTAAACATCCACGCAACATGCACGATCAAGATCAGTGGCTCACGATATAATATCACAACACAACTCTACGACTCAAATTAAATAAAGAAACGATGTATTCCAAGCCAGGGTCGCAAGACCCAAAAATACATCAAGAGTTAGGTCTGAATACAAAAAATTACAAAGGTGCCTTAAGAAGGAGAAAACAAACAACCACTCTAGATCCAAAAGGCGCATGCCTCCTTCCTGGGACCTCCGAACTACTCCTGGTCGTCGGCCTCCACATAGTAATCATCAGCAATGGAACCTGCATTTGGGGCAATGCAATCTGATAGCAACAATCTGGTTGGATGAAAAGAGTAGCAAAGCAACGGTGAGTACTCATCCAAAGTAATTGCAAGGCTTACATCAGATCTATACTAGATATGCATTGGCATTAAAGGAATGGGGTTGTACATGTGGACTATACTGCATAAATGCCAGAATAAGATGGAGAAGTGATACGTCTCCAACGTATTTATAATTTTTGATTGTTCCATGCTATTAAAGTATCAATCTTGGATGTTTTATATACATTTATTAGCAACTTTATATCATTTTTTGGGACTAACCTATTGACATTGTTGTCGGTGTCAAAGCCGTTAGATCTCGGGTTGGGGGCCCCGAACTGTGCGTCTGAGGATTGGTGGTAACTGTTGGGGAACGTAGTAATTTCAAAAATTTTCCTACGCACACGCAAGATCATGGTGATGCATAGCAACGAGAGGGGAGAGTGTGATCTACGTACCCTTGTAGATCGACAACGGAAGCGTTATCACAACGTGGTTGATGTAGTCGTACGTCTTCACGGCCCGACCGATCAAGCACCGAAACTACGGCACCTCCGAGTTCTAGCACACGTTCAGCTCGTTGACGATCCCCGGACTCCGATCCAGCAAAGTGTCGGGGAAGAGTTCCGTCAGCACGACGGTGTGGTGACGATCTTGATGTACTACCGTCGCAGGGCTTCGCCTAAGCACCACTACAATATTATCGAGGACTATGGTGGAAGGGGGCACCGCACACGGCTAAGAATATGATCACGTGGATCAACTTGTGTCTAGGGGTGCTCCCTGCCTCCATATATAAAGGATCAAGGGGGGAGGGGTGCGGCCGGCCAGGAGAGGGCGCGCCAGGAGGAGTCCTACTCCCTCCGGGAGTAGGATTCCCCCCTTTCCTAGTTGGAATAGGATTCGGGAGGGGGGAAAGAGGAGAGAGAGAGAAGGAAGGGGGCACCGGCCCCCTCTCCTTGTCCTATTCAGACTAGGGGGGAGGGGCGCGCGGCCCAGCCCTGGCCACCTCTCCTCTCTTCCACTAAAGCCCACTAAGGCCCATATACCTCCCGGGGGGTTCCGGTAACCTCCCGGTACTCCGGTAAAATCCCGATTTCACCCGGAACACTTCCGATATCCAAATATAGGCTTCCAATATATCAATCTTTATGTCTCGACCATTTCGAGACTCCTCGTCATGTCCGTGATCACATCCGGGACTCCGAACAAACTTCGGTACATCAAAATGCATAAACTCATAATATAACTGTCATCGAAACCTTAAGCGTGCGGACCCTACGGGTTCGAGAACAATGTAGACATGACCGAGACACGTCTCCGGTCAATAACCAATAGCGGAACCTGGATGCTCATATTGGCTCCTACATATTCTACGAAGATCTTTTATCAGTCAGACCGCATAACAACATACGTTGTTCCCTTTGTCATCGATATGTTACTTGCCCGAGATTTGGTCGTCGGTATCTCAATACCTAGTTCAATCTCGCTACCGGCAAGTCTCTTTACTTGTTCCGTAATACATCATCTCACAACTAACTCATTAGTTGCAATGCTTGCAAGGCTTATGTGCTGTGCATTACCGACAGGGCCCAGAGATACCTCTCCGACAATCGGAGTGACAAATCCTAATCTCGAAATATGCCAACCCAACATGTACCTTTGGAGACACCTGTAGAGCACCTTTATAATCACCCAGTTACGTTGTGATGTTTGGTAGCACACAAAGTGTTCCTCCGGCAAACGGGAGTTGCATAATCTCATAGTCATAGGAACATGTATAAGTCATGAAGAAAGCAATAGCAACATACTAAACGATCGGGTGCTAAGCTAATGGAATGGGTCATGTCAATCAGATCATTCACCTAATGATGTGATCCCATTAATCAAATAACAACTCTCTGTCCATGGTTAGGAAACATAACCATCTTTGATTAATGAGCTAGTCAAGTAGAGGCATACTAGTGACACTCTGTTTGTCTATGTATTCACACATGTATTATGTTTCTGGTTAATACAATTCTAGCATGAATAATAAACATTTATCATGATATAAGGAAATAAATAATAACTTTATTATTGCCTCTAGGGCATATTTCCTTCAGTCTCCCACTTGCACTAGAGTCAATAATCTAGATTACATAGTAATGATTCTAACACCCATGGAGCCTTGGTGCTGATCATGTTTTTCTCGTGGAAGAGGCTTAGTCAATGGGTCTGCTACATTAAGATCCGTATGTATCTTGCAAATCTCTATGTCTCCCACCTGGACTAGATCCCGGATGGAATTGAAGCGTCTCTTGATGTGCTTGGTTCTCTTGTGAAATCTGGATTCCTTTGCCAAGGCAATTGCACCAGTATTGTCACAAAAGATTTTCATTGGACCCGATGCACTAGGTACGACACCTAGATCGAATATGAACTCCTTCATCCAGACTCCTTCATTTGCTGCTTCCGAAGCAGCTATGTATTCCGCTTCACACGTAGATCCCGCCACGACACTTTGTTTAGAACTGCACCAACTGACAGCTCCACCGTTTAATGTAAACACGTATCCGGTTTGCGATTTAGAATTCTCCGGATCAGTGTCAAAGCTTGCATCGACGTAACCATTTACGATTAGCTCTTTGTCACCTCCATAAACGAGAAACATATCCTTAGTCCTTTTCAGGTATTTCAGTATGTTCTTGACCGCTGTCCAGTGATCCACTCCTAGATTACTTTGGTACCTCCCTGCTAGACTTATAGCAAGGCACACATCAGGTCTGGTACACAACATTGCATACATGATAGAGCCTATGGCTGAAGCATAGGGAACATCTTTCATTTTCTCTCTATCTTCTGCAGTGGTCGGGCATTGAGTCAGACTCAACTTCACACCTTGTAACACAGGCAAGAACCCTTTCTTTGCTTGATCCATTTTGAACTTCTTCAAAACTTTGTCAAGGTATGTGCTTTGTGAAAGTACAATTAAGCGTCTTGATCTATCTCTATAGATCTTAATGCCTAATATGTAAGCAGCTTCACCGAGGTCTTTCATTGAAAAACTCTTATTCAAGTATCCCTTTATGCTATCCAGAAATTCTATATCATTTCCAATTAGTAATATGTCATCCACATATAATATCAGAAATGCTACAGAGCTCCCACTCACTTTCTTGTAAATACAGGCTTCTCCAAAAGTCTGTATAAAACCAAATGCTTTGATCACACTATCAAAGCGTTTATTCCAACTCCGAGAGGCTTGCACCAGTCCATAAATGGATCGCTGGAGCTTGCACACTTTGTTAGCTCCCTTTGGATCGACAAAACCTTCTGGTTGCATCATATACAACTCTTCTTCCAGAAATCCATTCAGGAATGCAGTTTTGACATCCATCTGCCAAATTTCATAATCATAAAATGCGGCAATTGCTAACATGATTCGGACAGACTTAAGCATCGCTACGGGTGAGAAGGTCTCATCGTAGTCAATCCCTTGAACTTTCCGAAAACCTTTTGCAACAAGTCGAGCTTTGTAGACAGTAATATTACCGTCAGCGTCAGTCTTCTTCTTGAAGATCCATTTATTCTCAATTGCTTGCCGATCAGTGGTCAAGTCAACCAAAGTCCATACTTTGTTCTCATACATGGATCCCATCTCAGATTTCATGGCTTCAAGCCATTTTGCGGAATCTGGGCTCACCATCGCTTCTTCATAGTTCATAGGTTCATCATGATCTAGTAGCATGACTTCCAGAACAGGGTTACCGTACCACTCTGGTGCAGATCTCACTCCGGTTGATCTACGAGGTTCAGTAGTATCTTGTTCTGAAGTTTCATGATCATCATCATTAGCTTCCTCACTAATTGGTGTAGGTGTCACAGAAATAGGTTTCTGTGATGTACTACTTTCCAATAAGGGAGTAGGTACAGTTACCTCGTCAAGTTCTACTTTCCTCCCACTCACTTCTTTTGAGAGAAACTCCTTCTCCAGAAAGTTTCCGAATTTAGCAAAAAAAGTCTTGCCTTTGGATCTGTGATAGAAGGTGTATCCAATAGTTTCCTTTGGATATCCTATGAAGAAACATTTCTCTGATTTGGGTTCAAGCTTATCAGGTTGAAGCTTTTTCACATAAGCATCGCAGCCCCAAACTTTCAGAAACGACAACTTTGGTTTCTTGCCAAACCACAGTTCATAAGGCGTCGTCTCAACCGATTTTGATGGTGCCCTATTTAACGTGAATGCGGCCGTCTCTAGAGTGTATCCCCAAAACGATAGCGGTAAATCAGTAAGAGACATCATAGATCGTACCATATCTAGTAAAGTACGATTACGACGTTCAGACACACCATTACGCTGTGGTGTTCCGGGTGGCGTGAGTTGTGAAACTATTCCACATTGTTTCAAATGTACACCAAACTCGTAACTCAAATATTCTCCTCCACGATCAGATCATAGGAATTTTATTTTCTTGTTACAATGATTTTCAACTTCACTCTGAAATTCTTTGAACTTTTCAAACATTTCAGACTTGTGTTTCATTAAGTAGATATACCCATATCTGCTTAAGTCATCTATGAAGGTGAGAAAATAACGATATCCGCCACGAGCCTCAACATTCATCGGACCACATACATTTGTATGTATGATTTCTAACAAATATGTTGCTCTCTCCATAGTACCAGAGAACGGTGTCTTTGTCATCTTACCCATAAGGCATGGTTCGCAAGTACCAAGTGATTCATAATCAAGTGGTTCCAAAAGCCCATCAGTATGGAGTTTCTTCATGCGCTTTATACTGATATGACCCAAACGGCAGTGCCACAAATAAGTTGCACTATCATTAACAACTCTGCATCTTTTGGCTTCAACACTATGAATATGTGTGTCACTACCATCGAGATTTAATAAGAATAGACCACTCCTTAAGGGTGCATGACCATAAAAGATATTACTCATGTAAATAGAACAACCATTATTCTCTGATTTAAATGAATAACCGTCTCGCATCAAACAAGATCCAGATATAATGTTCATGCTTAACGCTGGCACCAAATAACAATTATTTAGGTCTAATATTAATCCCGAAGGTAGATGTAGAGGTAGCGTGCCGACTGCGATCACATCGACTTGGGAACCATTTCCCACGCGCATTGTCACCTCGTCCTTAGCCAATCTTCGCTTAATCCGTAGTCCCTGTTTCGAGTTGCAAATATTAGCAACAGAACCAGTATCAAATACCCAGGTGCTACTGCGAGAATTAGTAAGGTACACATCAATAACATGTATATCACATATACCTTTGTTCACCTTGCCATCCTTCTTATCCGCCAAATACTTGAGGCAGTTCCGCTTCCAGTGACCAGTCTGCTTGCAGTAGAAGCACTCAGTTTCAGGCTTAGGTCCAGGTTTGGGTTTCTTCTCTTGAGCAGCAACTTGCTTGCTGTTCTTTTTGAAGTTCCCCTTCTTCTTCCCTTTGCCCTTTTTCTTGAAACTAGTGGTCTTGTTGACCATCAACACTTGATGCTCCTTCTTGATTTCTACCTCCGCAGCTTTTAGCATTGCGAAGAGCTCGGGAATAGTCTTATTCATCCCTTGCATATTATAGTTCATCACGAAGCTCTTGTAGCTTGGTGGCAGTGATTGGAGAATTCTGTCAATGACGCAATCATCTGGAAGATTAACTCCCAATTGAACCAAGTGATTATTATACCCAGACATTTTGAGTATATGCTCACTGACAAAACTGTTCTCCTCCATCTTGCAGCTATAGAACTAATTGGAGACTTCATATCTCTCAATCCGGGCATTTGCTTGAAATATTAACTTCAACTCTTGGAACATCTCATATGCTCCATGACGTTCAAAACGTCGTTGAAGTCCCGATTCTAAGCCGTAAAGCATGGCACACTGAACTATCGAGTAGTCATCAACTTTGCTCTGCCAGACGTTCATAACATCTGGTGTTGCTCCAGCAGTAGGCCTGGCACCCAGCGGTGCTTCCAGGACGTAATTCTTCTGTGCATCAATGAGGATAATCCTAAAGTTACAGACCCAGTCCGTGTAATTGCTACCATCATCTTTCAACTTTGCTTTCTCAAGGAACGCATTAAAATTCAACGGAACAACAGCACGGGCCATCTATCTACAATCAAACATGAATAAGCAAGATACTATCAGGTACTAAGTTCATGATAAATTTAGGTTCAATTAATCATATTACTTAAAGAACTCCCACTTAGATAGACATCCCTCTAATCCTCTAAGTGATTACATGATCCAAATCAACTAAACCATGTCCGATCATCATGTGAAATGGAGTAGTTTCATTGGTGAACATCGCTATGTTGATCATATCTACTATATGATTCACGCTCGACCTTTCGGTCTCCGTGTTCCGAGGCCATATCTGTATATGCTTGGCTCGTCAAGTATAACCTGAGTATTCCGCGTGTGCAACTGTTTTGCACCCGTTGTATTTGAACATAGAGCCTATCACACCCGATCATCACGTGGTGTCTCAGCATGAAGAACTTTCGCAACGGTGCATACTCAGGGAGAACACTTCTTGATAATTAGTGAGAGATCATCTTATAATGCTACCGTCAATCAAAGCAAGATAAGATGCATAAAAGATAAACATCACATGCAATCAATATAAGTGATATGATATGGCCATCATCATCTTGTGCTTGTGATCTCCATCTTCGAAGCACCGTCGTGATCACCATCGTCACCGGCGCGACACCTTGATCTCCATCGTAGCATCGTTGTCGTCTCGCCAATCTTATGCTTCCACGACTACCGCTACTGCTTAGTGATAAAGTAAAGCATTACAGCGCGATTGGATTGCATACAATAAAGCGACAACCATATGGCTCCTGCCAGTTGCCGATAACTCGGTTACAAAACATGATCATCTCATACAATAAAATTTAGCATCATGTCTTGACCATATCACATCACAACATGCCCTGCAAAAACAAGTTAGACGTCCTCTACTTTGTTGTTGCATGTTTTACGTGGCTGCTACGGGCTTAAGCAAGAACCAATCTTACCTACGCATCAAAACCACAACGATAGTTTGTCAAGTCGGTGTTGTTTTAACCTTCACAAGGACCGGGCATAGCCACACTCGGTTCAACTAAAGTTGGAGAAACTGTCACCCGCTAGCCACCTTTGTGCGAAGCACGTCAGGAGAACCGGTCTCGCGTAAGCGTACGCGTAATGTCGGTCCGGGCCGCTTCGTCCAACAATACCGCCGAACCAAAGTATGACATGCTGGTAAGCAGTATGACTTATATCGCCCACAACTCACTTGTGTTCTACTCATGCATATAACATCAACATATAAAACCTAGGCTCGGATGCCACTGTTGGGGAACGTAGTAATTTCAAAAAATTTCCTACGCACACGCAAGATCATGGTGATGCATAGCAATGAGAGGGGAGAGTGTGATCTACGTACCCTTGTAGATCGACAACGGAAGCGTTATCACAACGTGGTTGATGTAGTCGTATGTCTTCACGGCCCGACCGATCAAGCACCAAAACTATGGCACCTCCGAGTTCTAGCACACGTTCAGCTCGATGACGATCCCCGGACTCCGATCCAGCAAAGTGTCGGGGAAGAGTTCCGTCAGCACGACGGCGTGGTGACGATCTTGATGTACTACCGTCGCAGGGCTTCGCCTAAGCATCGCTACAATATTATCGAGGACTATGGTGGAAGGGGGCACCGCACACGGCTAAGAATATGATCACGTGGATCAACTTGTGTCTAGGGGTGCTCCCTGCCTCCGTATATGATGGAAGGGGGGGTGCGGCCGGCCAGGAGAGGGCGCGCCAGGAGGAGTCCTACTCCCTCCGGGAGTAGGATTCCCCCCTTTCCTAGTTGGAATAGGATTCGGGAGGGGGGAAAGAGGAGAGAGAGAAGGAAGGGGGGCGCCGGCCCCCTCTCCTTGTCCTATTCGGACTAGGGGGGGGGGGAGGGGCGCGCGGCCCAGCCCTGGCCACCTCTCCTCTCTTCCAGTAAAGCCCACTAAGGCCCATATACCTCTCGGGGGGTTCCGCTAACCTCCCGGTACTTCGGTAAAATCCCGATTTCACCCGGAACACTTCCGATATCCAAATATAGGCTTCCAATATATCAATCTTTATGTCTCGACCATTTCGAGACTCCTCGTCATGTCCGTGATCACATCCGGGACTCCGAACAAACTTCGGTACATCAAAATGCATAAACTCATAATATAACTGTCATCGAAACCTTAAGCGTGCGGACCCTACGGGTTCGAGAACAATGTAGACATGACCGAGACACGTCTCCGGTCAATAACCAATAGCGGAAACCTGGATGCTCATTATTGCTCTACATATTCTTAACGAAGATCTTTATCGGTCAGACCGCATAACAACATACGTTGTTCCCTTTGTCATCGGTATGTTACTTGCCCGAGATTCGATCGTCGGTATCTCAATACCTAGTTCAATCTCGTTACCGGCAAGTCTCTTTACTCATCCGTAATACATCATCCCGCAACTAACTCATTAGTTGCAATGCTTGCAAGGCTTAGTGATGTGCATTACCGAGAGGGCCCAGAGATACCTCTCCGACAATCGGAGTGACAAATCCTAATCTTGAAATACGCCAACCCAACATTTACCTTTGGAGACACCTGTAGAGCTCCTTTATAATCACCCAGTTACATTGTGACGTTTGGTAGCACACAAAGTGTTCCTCCGGCAAACGGGAGTTGCATAATCTCATAGTCATAGGAACATGTATAAGTCATGAAGAAAGCAATAGCAACATACTAAACGATCGGGTGCTATGCTAATGGAATGGGTCATGTCAATCACATCATTCTCCTAATAATGTGATCCCGTTAATCAAATGACAACACATGTCTATGGTTAGGAAACATAACCATCTTTGATTAACGAGCTAGTCAAGTAGAGGCATACTAGTGACGTTTAGTTTGTCTATGTATTCACACAAGTATTATGTTTCCGGTTAATACAATTATCTCAATACCTAGTTCAATCTCGTTACCGGCAAGTCTCTTTACTCATTCCGTAATACATCATCTCACAACTAACTCATTAGTTGCAATGCTTGCAAGGCTTATGTGATGTGCATTACCGAGAGGGCCCAGAGATACCTCTCCGACAATCGGAGTGACAAATCCTAATCTCGAAATACGCCAACCCAACATGTACCTTTGGAGACACCTGTAGAGCACCTTTATAATCACCCAGTTACGTTGTGACGTTTGGTAGCACACAAAGTGTTCCTCCGGCAAACGGGAGTTGCATAATCTCATAGTCATAGGAACACGTATAAGTCATGAAGAAAGCAATAGCAACATACTAAACGATCGGGTGCTAAGCTAATGGAATGGGTCATGTCAATCAGATCATTCACCTAATGATGTGATCCCGTTAATCAAATAACAACTCTTTGTCCATGGTTAGGAAACATAACCATCTTTGATTAATGAGCTAGTCAAGTACAGGCATACTAGTGACACTCTGTTTGTCTATGTATTCACACATGTATTATGTTTCCGGTTAATACAATTCTAGCATGAATAATAAACATTTATCATGATATAAGGAAATAAATAATAACTTTATTATTTCCTCTAGGGCATATTTCCTTCAGTAACAAGGGACAAGGGGGACACAATGTTTACCCAGGTTCGGGCCCTCTTAATGGAGGTAAAACCATACGTCCTGCTTGATTTTATTCGATGAGTATTGGGGTTACAAGAGTTGATCTACCTCGAGATTGTAAT
Organism: Triticum urartu; assembly: GCF_003073215.2. NCBI lineage: Eukaryota > Viridiplantae > Streptophyta > Magnoliopsida > Poales > Poaceae > Triticum > Triticum urartu. The sequence continues at coordinate 468,060,370 of NC_053023.1, forward strand.
GGCTAAACCCTAGTTGTCTAGCCTATGAGAATTCTGATGATCTCTACGGACTAAACCCTCCGGTTTATATACACGTTGAAGGGGTCTAGGGTAGTATAGAGTCGGTTTGTGAGGGAAGGAAATAACATATCCGGACACCAAACTTGTCTTCCACGCATACAGGAGTCCTACCCAGATACGGGGGAAAGTTTTCTGCTTGTATCTTCTCGGCCCATCAGTCCAGCCCATATCAAATACCCCGGACACTCGAGGACCCCCTAATCCAGGACTCCCTCAGTAGCCCCCAAACTGGCCTTCAAACAACGATCTAGTATCCAGCTTATGTCTTCGGCTTTTGCAAGGCTGGTTCTTCATCATACCTCGGACGGATAACAGTCCGACCCTGACTTTCACGTTCCGCCTTTATGACTCCTTCCCTGTGGTCGCCTCGATTTCCATGCGCCGGGCGAATGTGAACGGTCCATAATATTTTTTTACCAAAAAGCCCCGGACCACACAGGGACGACGTCTATATAAAGAGGCCAAACCCCCAAATGCCATCCACATCATGCAGAGAGCATCAGGACTAGCCACGGAAAACATCAAAACATGGCCGACGCTCCTAGTTCTTCTTCGTGCCCTCATGGCCCTCAAGAGGGTGATTGGCGGAGCTGCTCCGTGTCCCATCTTTAGCCGAGTCGTCTTCATACACAGGGATATCTCCCTCTCGCAGATCTAGTCCCTATGCGAGCGGGATTAGCCTCAATCGGCAATGATGTGTTAGCAGAAAATTTCCCCAACCCCAACAAGGAGGAGAGCGTATGCTTAGTTTCGTTTCTCTTGTGGGGCTTAGGATTCACAATCCATACCTTTCTCAGAGGCCTCTTGGAGTTCTACGAAATCCAACTGCACAACCTCACCCCAGGTTCGATTCTACACATCTCGAGCTTTGTAGGCCTCTGCGAACTGTTTCTGGGTTGCGAGGCACATTTCGAACTATGGAGGAAGTTCTTCTGCCTCATCCCTCACCATTGAGGGGGGTCCATATTTGAAGTGGGCAGCGCCGAAGTATGGCACATAGCCAGATCAGGCTACCCTATTGGAGCTCCCAAGGAGGTATTCCAGGAATGATCTTCGAAATGGTTTTATATTGAGGACGTCCCCCTTCCAGACCCAGTTCGGTGCGGCCTCCCCAAATTCTCCAGTGCTCCCTTAAAGAAACACTTCAATTGGCGCCCCCGAAGTCCCAAGGAGGAAGATAGTGCGGAAGTAAAGAGGTTGGTCAGTAAGGTTAGATTACTGGCTCATTCTGAGCTCTCGATAGTCAAAGTTATGGCTATCGCAATAAAATGATGCATTCAACCCCTTCAGTCCAGAGTAACTCCTTCATGATGTTATAATAGATAAGACGACGCATCTCGCTACAAACACAAGGGCCCAGATACAACAGCCGAACTGGCCATAATCCTGGCTGATCTGTACAAGGGGGAGAAAGAAGACTTCCTTCGCTTAAACTGTCGAGAAGGCTTTTCCATTTACAACCCCATTGAATGGGTAAGTTTTTCTGATTATCAACACTGTTCCACCTCGTTATCAAGGTAAGATTAATCAAATTGTTCTTTTTGTCTTAAAACAATCATGGAGGAAGGAGGTTGAGAACATTCATTGTCCCTCCCTGCAGCCAGAAGACCACGCTCGCAATGAAGACCCCAGCTTCCGTGAGGATATATATATATATGTGTATATATAGTGTTACTATTCATCAACCAGGGTGCAGAATAAGTTATTCTTCACCCGAGGTAATCTTATGATCATTTCATAATTAAATTACATTTTGAATTCAAATAGTTACATTCCTATTGATTCACTACGTAAAATTTGACATAAGAAAATAAAAATATTGGTCATAAGACAAGAAAATTTGCAGTTTATGTGTATTTTAGACTATGTTTTTATGTTTGTAATTTTACATAACATAAAATATTTTTTACGGCGATTATATATTTTCTTACGGTCCCTTTTTGCGTCGGAAATAAGACAAAACTTACGGAACGTAAATTTACGGTGCATTGATGGTAAAATAGAGGGGGGTGAAGAATAACTATGCCTCACCCAGGGTGACGAATAGCGTGACCCTATATATATATATAGGACAACACTATTCTAATCCCAGGATTAGAATAGTTATTTGGATCACAGCAGCCCTATATAGGGCCCGATGGACCCCCTCCTGAACTTCCCTGAACTGCCCGGCCCAACCAGATAGAATCCCACCCGATCCCGAGCCGCCCCGGCAGGATCCACCTGATCCCCCGATCCCGAGCCGACCACCCCCCCTCCTCGCCGCTCCTCCCCTCGATCCCTGACCTCCTCCCTTCCTCGCCGCCGATCTTCGCCGGATCCGCCGCCTCCCCCCGTCTACAGCTCCTGGCCGGCCGGATCCACCGCCTCCCCTCCTTCCCCAGCTCCTGGCCGGCCGGATCCGCCGCCTCCCCTTCGTCTCCACCACATGGCCGGCCACCGGCGCGGGCGAGCGAGTGATGGCGGACGCCGGCGCGAGGGAGCCTGCATCGCCTGGATGTGGCGAAGCCGCCATGGACTTCAGGAAGCCGCATCCTCATCCCATCGCTACCACCCGAAGCCTTGGCAGACCAGATGACGGCCCCGATGCAAGCTACAGCGAGTGGCGTGACCAATAGAGCAACTCCTCCGCGGAGGTAGCATCGGCTGCGCCCTCAAATTCAGCGGCAAAAGTACATGAACTTCCTCCCAAATTTGCCTTCTTCTTCAATCTAGCCTTCTCTGACCTTCTTGCTTCGTGCAGATGAACTTCGCGCCCTCTGCAAGACATGGATTGCCATGGAATTCCTCTCCTACCTCCACGACGAATTGTTCTCAAGGTGGCCTATCAGTTGCTGGAAAAAGGTTGGCCGAACTTCTAGCCAGGGTATGGTTGAACTTCTTCCTTCTGTTTGTTATTTGCTTACAGCTATGTGAAGTTCAGGTGGTGTGTGAGCATCAGTACAGTCTACAAAAACTTTTTTTAAAAATCTGCCTGTTTACAACCATGTGAAGTTCTGGTAGTGTGTGAGCCTCAGTCCAGGCTACAGAACATCATTGTAAAATCTGCCTGCTTACATGCATGTGAAGTTCAGGTAGTATGTGAGCCTCAGTCCAGGCTACAAACACTGTAAAATATGCCTGCATTCACATTCACATGTGGAAAAGTCATGTGAAGTTCAACTAGTAAGTGTGCTAGAGTTCAGGTTGGTATGTATCTGGTTCTGTGCAAAAAAAAGGAAAATAGAACATGCATGTGATCTCACATGAAGGTCAGGTTGGTATGCACTGGCAGTCCAACCATTCAAACTCATGAAGGTTCAGGTTTTTTAACCGTAGACAGTATTTCCCCTTTGCAAAACAAGAAGTTCAGGTTGTGGAGAGTGCTCAGTTCAGGTACATATAAGTAATCAAATAGTGTAGAATTAAGAGGATGTGAGGTTCATTATGTGAAGGGTGATCAGTTCAGGTACAAAAGTATTGGCAGATGCTCAGCTCAGTGCATAATGTGTTGGCTCTCCTAGGGAAAAAGTTATGTACATGAACACCACTTTTATATGAGAAGTTCAGGCTGTGAATAATGCTAAGTTCAGTTACAAAGGTATAGGCAGATCTAACTTGTGTGCTAATAGACATTTTTTTCTTTTATGTCAGCAAGACGAGAGATGCATGAAGAAGCTTAGAAGTTCCCAGCAGCAAGTACACAATCCAAAACCTGTACGCGTTGCACCACCCCCTCAATGGGTCACACCTCAAACGCACCAACAACATTACCAACCTGCTCCAGACCAAAAATGGATGACACCCGAAACACACGGAGACTTCCAAGATGCTGGGCCACAGCCATATCCGCACAACCGCCTCCACCTAATTGGGTGACGCCGGAAATCCCACGCGAATTCTTTGTATCCACCAGCAGACTCCCAAGCATGGGGGTTAGCTCAAGTCCTGCGTGTAACTCTAGAGGTTATCCTGGTGTGCCTCATCAATGCCAAAGCGAAGCAACTAAACCGGATCCCAGGACAAATCCAACAGCAACACACACACACGGAGGAGAGTGCTCTGCACACTACCACCGTTGGATCCTCCTCCTGCTGCTATAGGTCAGAATTGTACGGGGCATAAGGTAGATGGATTGCTTCACAAAACAAAAGAGCAAACCAAGACCAGGATCGCAATGCCTCCGCAACCACCTCAAGAAAAAGGACACAAACAAGAGAGAGGCCATCTTTAGCCCTCCTTCCTCCTCGTGATCCACTGCTGCATCCTGCTATGATTACTTCGCCGTGCCCCATCCCAGAGGGACAACAACAGACACCGATGGAGTTGCGATCATACACGCACGTAAGTGAAACAAAAAATATTTATATACGCATCTTGTATTATCTGCTCCCTCCAGGATAACAAGTTCATAAAACTGCATTTTAACATGCTGTTTGGATTTTTTTTCTTTTTCTACAGACGCCGGATCTACCAGATTATCTAATACCAAGACTAAAGATGCGATTCAAAGATGTAGACAAAGCAAGGGAATTTTATAACAGATACGCCAGACACGCTGGTTTTGGAATCAGGAAGGGGGGGGGGGGGGGGGGGGGGGGAATGACAACCACAAGTATTTTGTTTGCGCATTCCAAGGGATACACACATCTTCTATTTCAGAGGCTAACATAAAGCGAAACAAAACATCGCAGAGGACATGCTGCAATGGAAGAATGAGGGTGAAGGTGCAGGAGGATAAAACATGTGTGGCAGCGGACATTGAGTACAATCATAATCATGAACTCATGCAAACTGATGGCATGCTGGTATTCTTGCACTCACACAAGAATTATGACCCCACTATTTTGGAGTACGTAAAGCTCCTGCAGTACCATGATGTCAAGCAGACAACAATCATGTCCATGCTATCTGAAAATGAAGATGGAAGCTACTTCCTAAGCATGACCGGACAAGACCTACTGTCGGTGTCAAAACCGACGGATCTCAGGTAGGGGGTCCCGAACTGTGCGTCTAAGGCGGATGGTAATAGGAGGCAGGGGACACAATGTTTTACCCAGGTTCGGGCCCTCTTGATGGAGGTAAAACCCTACGTCCTGCTTGATTAATATTAATGATATGGGTAGTACAAGAGTAGATCTACCACGAGATCGGAGAGGCTAAACCCTAGAAGCTAGCCTATGGTATGATTGTATGTTGTCCTACGGACTAAAACCCTCCGGTTTATATAGACACCGGAGAGGTTAGGGTTACACAAGGTTGGTTACAAAGGAGGAGATACACATATCCGTATTGCCTAGCTTGCCTTCCACGCCAAGTAGAGTCCCATCCGGACACGAGACGAAGTCTTCAATCTTGTATCTTCATAGTCTAACAGTCCGGCCAAAGGATATAGTCCGGCTGTCCGAAGACCCCCTAATCCAGGACTCCCACAGTAGCCCCTGAACCAAGCTTTCAATGACGATGAGTCCCGCGCGCAGTATTGTCTTCGGCATTGCAAGGCGGGTTCCTCCTCCGAATATACCATGGAAGAATTTGAAAATAAGGATAGTGTCTGACCCTGCAAAATAAGTTCCACATACCACCGTAGAGAGAATAATATTTCCACAAATCCAATTTGCTGACTTGTTTTGGCAACACGACATTATGTCACGGCCCGGTGATTATTCGAACCGTTTCCTTTAACTAGCCCCGCTCATAACGCGAGGCAGTTTTTTTTGACACGTCTTGTCAAAGCAGAGATCGTGTCCCCTTATCACGGGATTCTCATCAATACGGGTGTGGGTAACCCAACCGTGCCATCGATTACGGCACTTGGGGGACAAGCGAGTTTTACCAGGCTAGTGGGGATGCATAGTTTCATCCGCCCATATAAAGGGATAAGGATTTACTTTTTCATCCACGCCTTCTTCCTCCTTTGCTCATCCACCTTCGCACACTCGAGCTCCAGCGCCCAAGTTCGCATTTCCCACCTCGACCTTCTCCAACCATGTCCGGAGCGGGAGGCAGGTGGATGGTCTCCTTCGTCACGGAGGGACACATCAAGAAGCTGAGGAGAGCCGGATACTTGCCCGACAACATCGTGCACCGGCTCCCAGAGGATGGGCAGCTCATCCCCACCCCCAGGCCCCATGAGAGGGTAGTGTTCCTCACCCATTTCCTCCGCGGACTGGGATTTCCTCTCCACCCATTTGTCCGGGGGCTCATGTTCTACTATGGCCTGGATTTCCACGATCTGGCCTCGAACTTCATCCTCAACATCTCGGTGTTTATCGTCGTGTGCGAGGCTTTCCTCCGCATCAAGCCCCACTTCGGCTTATGGCTGAAGACTTTCAATGTCAAGCCGAAGGTAGTGAGCGGCCGCTAGGCGGAGTGCGGAGGCGCCATGGTGGGAAAGATGCCCAACATCACATGGCTCGAGGGCTCCTTCGTGGAGACCATAAAGGGGTGGCAATCGGGGTGGTTCTACACCACTGAGCCGCGTGACCCTACATGGGTAGCGGCCCCCGAGTTCCGATCTAGCTTCCCCACACGGCTCACCTCCTGGCAAGAGAAGGGCCTGTCCTGGAGTAGTTCAGGAGAGCTGACCGGACTCCAAACATGTATTCAAAACATGGTGAACAAGAAGCTCAAACTTGTCAACGTAATCTAGGTCATGCTCCACCGCCGGATCCTCCCGTGCCAACAACGGACCTTCAACTTGTGGGAGTTCGACTCGGCACAGCACCGAACTCTGAACAGGCTCTTCGACTCAACTCACGAAGATGCCTAGAGGGTGCTGTTCAAGAGCGCCGAGGTCCCCCCTCCCATTACTGAGGATCGCGGATTCAGCACGAAGCGCCAAGCCAGTGCGGTAAGCTGCTTTACCTCTTACATGATACTTATTTTTCATAGATTGACTCCATGCGGGATCTAAACTCCCGTACCTTTGACAGGACTGGCAGGAGACGGCCGGACAGATCGACTGTCCGGCTCCTTTGCCCGAAGGCCCAGCAGACGCTCTTCTGGCGAAGATGCTGACTCCGGCTCCTTATACGGTGCCGGAGAAGACCAAGAAGGCCAAGGGAACCCGAAAGAGTTCCCGACGCCAGGCGTCATCGGACTCACCGTCCGAGGACTCTATGGTGCAATCCTCCCCCGAAGACGAGGAGGCAAAAGAAGATGCTCCCCCTCCAGACGGGGGAGACAAGAAAAGGAAGGCTGCCCCAACTGGGGAGGCCGAAGGGTCCAAGAAGGGGAGGACTCTCCTTCCGGACAGCTCTACCAGCGCCGCTGACGGCGAAGACGAGTGGCTGCCCAGGGCCAAGCCCCTGGGGAAGTCGTAAGTATTCGGATACCAGAGTAACTCATAGTATTCCTTTGTCGCACTACTTCACCTAACGCCGAAATATGATTATGCAGGCCGCCCCGAGCCCGTATTGATGTATCATCGGACGGCTCCCTGGGCTCATCGGATATGGATAGCGATCCAGTCCCGACCGCCACCTCCCCTCATCCTGCGGACGACGCCGAGGTGCTGTCTCACAAGGCACCGGGTTGAGAGGAGACAGTCCCGGAGGCGCCTCAAGGCGGCCTCCCGGACTCCAGGAGCCGAGGGGACAAGGCCCCTGAGAGCTCCGAGTTCGGCCCTCAGCCGAACACCGCGCCGGAACCTCTAGTGGTTCCGGACTCGGGCAGGCGGCCTCCTTCTAAGAGGGGTGAGACGCATGTACCAGTGACCTCTGTCCATCCAGAGGCGCCGGACAATCTGCTGGAAGCGCTTCACGGCACTTCCATCGATGAGGAGCACCGCACTATCATGAGTGCGGTGATCCAGAAGGTTCAGTCCGCCAAGAGCGGATTGACTGAAGCCAGTGCTAGCCTTCTAACAGGCTTTGAGGTAAGTGTTTAAAATATAGGAAAATATTACCGCATAGACAGTAGCCCCTGATGCTATGTTCGGTGTTCATAAAGAAAAGCCGAACAGAGGATCAAACAATATCGCAGGAGTCTAATATGAGTATGTCAATATGCATATGCAGGCTTCGCTGCTGGCATTCGCCGCACTGACTGCGGAGGTCGCTGTACTGAAGCAGGACCTTAAAGGGTCCCAGGATGAGCTCGGCCTTGCCAAGAGGTAGCTCGAGGAGAACAAAGGTAAGTAGTACCTAGTCTGTGGATATGTATAAAAAGTGTGCGATTGCAAAATGACAGGATCATCATGAATTTGCCAGGGGCCACGACCGAAGTGGAAACCCTAAACCAAGTGCCGTCCGAGGCCAAAGATAAAGCGGCCAAGGAGCGCACCGAGCGAGAAAAGCAAGAGGCTCGGGTGGGTGAGGTGCAGCAAGAGCTCCAGGCTCTCGTGACGAAGCATGAGGCGTTGGAGGTTGACTCGAAGACGCGAGAGTCGGAGCTTGCCGCGGCCCTCGAGAGCGCAAAAAGTGCCAAGGCCGAAGCCCAAAAGGCCCTCTAGGAGATCGACGCAATGAAGAAGATAGCGACGGGTAAGGCATTCTATATGCAGAGCAAGCACATAAAAGTAAATTATCGATTACTTACCCGAATTCGGAGCTCTCCAGGAGCGTTCGAAGATTTGCCCCGCAGCGTGTCGGATGCCACACAGTTTTACCAGGCTGAGGAGGGAAGCTCAATGGAGAAGCTATTCTGGTCTCAGTATACTGGGACCGAACACCCGATGCCTCTGAGCGACCAACTAAAGCAGTTGGTCGAGCTGCACAAGGCGGCCGAACAGGCCATGAAGGGCCTTATAGTCCAACTGTGGCCTGGCGACGCCCTTCCGAATAGCTACTTCGGCCTGGTGAGGCGGCTTGTGGATGCCTGCCCACGGCTGGAGGTCGTCAAGCGGTCCGTCTGCATCGAAGGTGCACGCCGGGCTTTTGCCCGTGTGAAGGTGCAGTGGGCTAAGCTAGACGCTGTGAAGCTGATCAAGGAAGGGCCGCCGCAGGGCAAGGAGCATCGCACCCCCGAAATTTATTATGAGGGTGTCCTGAAGGGTGCCCATCTTGTAGCGGACGAATGTTCAAAGGAGGTAATATTTGAGTAAACTTGCTCGTGTGATCCTGTATGATGAAAACTTGTTTCATATGCGCTATGCAACGCTTGTGTGAATTTAAAATATTACCTTCTGTTTGGCTGTTTATCCAATATGAGAGATGGCTAGTCCTCGGCTTCTGCCCCCATGCCATGAGTGCTGGGGTGTTCGGGATAAACTTGAGCACTCTTGTTCCCATGTTTGGGTCCTTCGAGGGAGGTGCTCAGCACAGCGAACAAGGCAACCGGACTAATAATGCTTTATCACTCTCACTTAGCCATAGAATTCTATAATTTTAAATTTCGGCGAAGCCCCTGGTATTCTGAAGGCCGAATTCGGGGCGCGATACACGCCTTTAAGCCGGACAGGGCTGGCCCCTCGCTCTAAGCGGCATAAGCCTTTAGGGACTCGAAAACCTCGCCGAACAGTGACCAGTCTCTCGCCTTATCATGACAGTCAGTTTTAGCTTTCTCTACTGAGGTGCTTTAGCCCAGCAGAACCGGGGCACAATCGCAGTAGTTCTCCTAGCGCTACCTTAGCCGATAGAGCGGAACGTAAGGTACCAAAACATAGGAGCCGGGCAAACCCAACATTTGACCAAAGACATGATTCGGAGCTGATGCATATAATGCTATAAGTTCGGGGTGTCGCACTTGTGAAAGTGTTCGGACTTTTCACACCATATTGTGGGGTACGTAAGCCCCTGGTGTATTGGCCGTACCAAAGTGTATGGTTGCAAGGCGTCATTAATGAACACATATATATATAACAAGAATGCAATAATAGTCGTAATGTTATGCGTTGTTTATCCAAAAAGGTGCGTTAAAGCAGAATGATACAGATGGTGCGATAAGCAAAGAGTAGGACTATGTCCCTTCCAAGGGCAAGCCGAGGAACAGTATTAAATCAAATATTTTGCTCGTTATTGTAATCCACCTGGGAATTCCGTGGTGTGACGTAGCTTTTTGCCTCCTTGGTTGCTGCATCATGTGTTCGGCAATAGCGCTGCTGGACAGGGTTTCCAAAGATTAAGGTCCTGAAAAAGAGAAAAATAACCAAACGGGAAGCCCCTAGTGCGGTTTAAGCCGCGTCTTGGGGCGTGCCGCAGTTGTGCCGCCCTCCCCACCTGTGCCCATGGTATTTTTAATGCATAATTATGTATGCGTGGCACGAGTTTCGCCGTTTGGCTGGGACTGGGGTGGGGGCCGCATTGCTACGCGAGCTCAGATCGCACCAGGTGGTTTAGTTGCTGATTGCTCCGAGCGCGCTTGAAGGTGTCCGGGTCTTGAAATGCTGAACTGGTGGATTGCCTTGAGAGGTTGCTTTGCGCTTCTGCTGCGAGGGCTGCGGTGTGCTCCTCCGTTTGGAGAGAGCGCTCTGTGTTTCCATTGACTGTAATAACCCCGCGAGGTCTTGACATCTTGAGCTTGAGGTATGCATAATGCGGTACCGCATTGAATCTCGCAATTGCGGTTTGCCCGAGCAGTGCATGATAACCACTGCGGAACGGGACTATATCGAAGATTAACTCTTCGCTTCAGAAGTTATCTGGGGATCCGAAGACCACTTCCAGTGTAATTGAGCTTGTGCAATGGGCCTCTACGCCTGGAATGACGTCTTTAAAGGTCGTTTTTGTGGGTTTGATCCTTGAGGGGTCTATACCCATTTTGCGCACTGTGTCCTGATAAAGTAGGTTCAGGGTGCTGCCGCCATCCATAAGGACTTGAGTGAGGTGAAATCCGTCAATGATTGGGTCCAGAACCAGTGCGGCGAATCCGCCATGACGGATACTAGTGGGATGGTCCCTGCGATCGAAAGTGATCGGATAGGAGGACCATGGGTTGAACTTTGGGGCGACTGGCTCCAACGCATATACGTCCCTGAGCGCATGCTTCCGCTCCCTCTTGGGGATGTGGGTTGTGTATATCATGTTCACCGTCCGCACTTGTGGGGGAAACCTCTTTTGTCCTCCGGTGTGTGGCTGCCGAGGCTCCTCCTCATCATCGCTATGTGGCCCCTTGTCCTTGTTTTTGGCAATTAACTTGCCGGCCTGCTTGAACACCCAACAATCCTTGTTGGTGTGATTGGCTGGCTTTTCTGGGGTGCCATGTATTTGACACGAGTGATCGAGTATACGGTCCAAGCTGGACGGACCCGGCGTACTTTGTTTGAATGGCTTTTTCCGCTGACCGGGTTTAGAGCCTTTGAATCCGGCATTGACTGCCGTATCCTTGGTATTATCGCTGTTAATGCGGCACTTATGTTTGTTGCGATGTGGCCTTCTATTGCCGTCCTTGGTATCCGAAGTACCATGGTTCTTTGATATGTTATTACTACGAGCCAGCCAGCTGTCTTCTCCCGCACAAAAGCGGGTCATGAGTGCCGTGAGGGCTGCCATAGATTTCGGCTTTTCCCGACCAAGGTGCCGGGCTAGCCATTCGTCGCGGATGTTGTGTTTGAAAGCCGCTAGGGCCTCTGCATCCGGACAGTCGACGATTTGATTTTTCTTTGTTACAAACCGAGTCCAGAATTGCCTGGCCGATTCTTCTGGCTGCTGAATTATGTGGCTCAAGTCATCGGCATCTGGTAGCCGCACATAAGTGCCCTAAAAGTTGTCGAGGAATGCGGCTTCCAGATCTTCCCAACAGCTAATGGACTCTGCTGGCAAGCTGTTAAGCCAATGCCGCGCTGGTCCCTTGAGCTTTAGTGGGAGGTATTTGATGGCGTGTAAGTCATCACCACGGGCCATGTGGATGTGGAGGAGGAAATCCTTGATCCATACCGCGGGATCTGTTGTGCCGTCATATGATTCAATATTTACAGGTTTGAAACCTTCTGGGATTTGATGATCCATTACTTCGTCTATGAAGCATAAGGGGTGTGCGGCGCCTCTATATTGGGCTATATCGCGATGCAGCTCGAATGGGTCTTGCCCGCTGTGTTCGGCCCGGCCGGATTTACTTTTACTGTATCCGGCGTGACGTTTATCGTCTCGCATAGTGGCGCTGCCTCGTGATCCGTAGATCGATCTTGCATGATTTGCTTTGTCCTCCAAGATGTCTCGCAGGTCTGGCGTATCTCCCCATTCCTTTTTATTTGAATGGCGTCGGGGTGCAGGCTGAGTTTTTGGCTGGAATGCCTCTCTATCGCGGCCACGAGGTGGCCGATCAGCCGCGTCATACGCTTCTTCCTCCAGTCGGGGTAGCAACCTGCATTTTGGGTAACTCTTGGAGGGGCGCTCGAGTTTATATTCCTCGGCCGCGAGGACTTCAGTCCATCTGTCAGCTAGCAGATCTTGATCAGCTTGAAGCTGCTGCTGCTTTTTATTAAGGCTATTTGCCGTGGCTATAAGCCGGCGTTTGAAGCGCTCTTGTTCGACGGGATCCTCTGGCGCGAAAAATTCGTCGTCGCCGAGGCTTGCCTCGTCTTCGGAAGGGGCATGTAATTATCATCCTCCGCCTCTCCATCTGCCGCTCTCTCAGGAGGGCTGGCTCCTCCATCCTCCTGCTCTAAATCTTGCTGGAGGGGATTGTTGTTGTCTTCGGCACTATCCGGAGCGTTATTATCTCCTGTGCCGGTATCACCACTTTTGCTTTGGCGGGACTTAGAGCGGCACCGCTGACGTCGGCGCTTGGGTTGCTTCTTGGAGGGGTCATCCTCCGCTATCTCGTCGCCATTGCCTTCTTTGGGTGTATCCACCATGTATATATCGTATGATGAGGTGGCTGTCCAGTGCCCGGTGGGCAGTGGTTCCTCTTCGTCTCCCGCATCGTCGTCCATACCGTCGATGTCTTCGGAGTGGAAGTCGAGCATGTCGGTTAAGTCATCGACAGTGGCTACTAAGTGGGTGGTGGGTGGGCCGCGAATTTCTTCGTTGTCCACATCCCAGTCCTGCCGGAGATAGTTCGGCCAGGATCCTTGTCGGTGTCAAAACCGGCGGATCTTGGGTAGGGGGTCCCGAACTGTGCGTCTAGGCCGGATGGTAACAGGAGGTAGGGGACACTTTGTTTTATCCAGGTTCGGGCCCTCTCGATGGAGGTAATACCCTACTCCTGCTTGATTAATATTGATGATATGGGTAGTACAAGAGTAGATCTACCACGAGATCAAGGAGGCTAAACCCTAGAAGCTAGCCTATGGTATGATTGTTGTGTATGGAGTTGATGTTCTATCGACTAGCCTGGCCTCGGTTTATATAATGCACCAGAGGCCTAGGATAACAAGAGTCCTAGCCGAATACGCCGGTGGGGAGAAGTCCTTGTCTTGATCGCCAAGTCTTGTGGAATCTTCCTTGTATGCGGTAGCCGTCCGAACTGGCCCATGAGTATACGGCCACGGGGGTCCTCGGCCCAATCTAATAGATCAGGAGACGACGTGGTGAGTACCCCCTAGTCCAGGACACCGTCAGTAGCCCCCTGAACCGGTCTTCAAGTTAGGGACGCTCCTCGATTCTTCCGGACTGTCTTCATCTTCGGTCGCCGGTCTTGAAAACTGGTTCAACAAATCTTCTCATCTTCGATCTTGAGGATCGCCGAAATGCATTCGACGAGTTTACACGTCGGGTATCCGAGGAGCCCCTTTAAGTTTCCGGCCTTTATCAATGCCTTGTTATTTTTATGCCACACCTCGGGTTTGAAGTTGTTCCCGGGAGGCAGTGTCCTCTTGCGTCCGAGCTCCAACGTCGGACTGCATTCGAGGTATCCTTCGCAGCCGAGCACCAACGCCGGACCGCTTCCCAGCTCTAATGCCGGAATGTATCCGAGCTCCAACGCTGGACTATGTATCCGGGCTCCAACGCCGGACTGTATCCGAGCTCCAACGCCGGACTATATCCGATGTGTCGTAAATCACCTTGGTTCAAAGAAGTTTGAAGGAGTTTAGCCGAGCTTAATGCCGGAAATGCCCTCTATGGAGCCAGCCATTAGCGCCCGAGCTTTATGCCGGGCTGCTTCCGAGGTGGTGCACCACCCCGACTATGGGCCGATTTTTTGTCAATATTTTTTATTGGTGCAATTTATTCTCTGCCGAGATATATAGCCAGTAGCCCTCAAGGTGTGTATCTGTCTAAAACCCGAGATGCACATGAAGGATGACATAAGACCGCTGATCCCATTAGCCGCCGAGACTCAGGTTGATTTGCAAAATTGGCCTGAGGATCAAGTCCTAGCTCGGCAGAATACTTCGGGACACAAAAGCGGCGTGCTCAGTCCTCAAGACTCAGGTTGGGTGCGGCCGACCAACCTGAGGATCAAAATCTCCTCGGAAACTATATTGCACATAAAATTTTCTGCATTGGACAAGCAATGCAGTAGCCCCCGAGACACTGGTCGGGTGGCAACACCAGATCAGGGGATCGATGTGCCCCTTTAATATTTGTAAATAATAAGCCCGAAGCCCAGTAGCCCCCGAGCCTTAATGCGGGCACGGGTGGCCGAATTAAGGATCAATATCCATAGTAAAATCACAAATTATGTGTAATGACTCTATGTATCCAAGTACTTTACGTCATTAATGCTCGGATCCGCATTGTACAAAACTTTGTTGACCGACCATCGGCTTCCACCTCCTTGGCCAGTAGCCGAGGAGTGTTTGTCCTACTTTATAAAGCCTTTATGAGGGCAAAGATTTACGACAAACAAGGCAATCTGGCCACACGGTTTTATAAACAAAGGTACGCAGAGAGATATGTTATATTACTGTTTAACAGAAGAAATGTATTCCAAAGAAAATAGTCCCGCTATCGGTTCCTTTCTTTGGGTTGTCATGCTAAGCATGATCATGAAACCTCAGCTCGAATATAAGAGCAAAATATCGAGGATTTAGTTTGGGAGGCCAGTTAATAGCCCCCGGTAGTGTTCGGCGACAGTCGAGGTTAAGCCGTAAACACTTCGGCCAATGTTATGAATGGCCCGTCATAGTCATTGGATCGCTGACCAGTTTACGCTTATTGTGACAGTCAGTTTTCGGCTTTCTCCACTAAGGTGCTTAACCATGTGAGCTGGAAGCACAATTGCAGTGGTTCTCCCTTTGCACGCCTAGCCGAACAAAACGGAACATAGGAAGCAAGTGCAGGAGCCGAGCAACCCAACTATTGACCGAAGACACAATTCGAAACCGATGCATATATAGCAATATCTGAGAATATTTTTGCCAAATCCCTAAAGGTGTCCGGCGTTGCACTGCGAGACTAATGCTGGAAAAGCACAAATAGTTTAAAAGTGCCAAAAAGCTTGGAAAACCAAGAAACGTCAGTAAAAACATGACGTCCGAACAAGATCAATTGTTCGGTGCCAATCCGAAAATTGGTCTTAGAAAAAAGAAGTGCTTCTGTCGTCCTTTAACATGACACATCCTATCTCAAGACTTCGAGTGGGTCAGCCTACGGCTTCAACCTCCTATCCCGAGGGCGGAGTACTTCTCATTAGGCTAGTTTAGCAAACTAAACTCTAGCGGCTTTTAGAGAGAAATTAGGCTCCCCGGCTAGTGACCGCACACTTGTGTCAAAAAAAGGAGTGATAAATAATAATAAAAAAACTTTGCAACGACTAAGAAGAAGAACACTTATTATAAAACAGCTCATATAAATTTTAAGAGCCCCCAAGTGACTTGGGTAGAAGAATGATTGCATGTACCGAAGTACTTATATCATATCTATGTTCAACCAAACCTTAAACGCGTATTAACCGACTGTCAGCTTCTCCCTCTTCAGTTAAGGACCGAAAAGTGTTATGTACTCCATCGGTCGAGAATATCGACGGTGTTTCCAATAACCAGGCAATCGGGCCATAAGGCTGTAACAGACAAAGCGCGCTCAGGGAACTTATGCTATATTACTGCGAAGAGTAAGAAGCATCTTCGAAGAAAATAGTACCCCCACCGATACCTTTCTTCGGTGCTCATTGTTATTATGAGACTTGTGCAATAGATTTTTTGTACTCATGAGTTCCGTTGTGTGCCGACCATCATTGAATAACTATAAGAGTGCTAGCTTTCGGCTTCACCCAGTCTGAGGTCCGGCTCGGGTGACCCGATCGTGACAATCGCAGAGGTGCTCCCTTTACTCCCTAGCCGAACAATCGGGAACATAGGGGTAAACACAGGAGTGAGGCAACCTAGCTTGCAAATCGCTTAAGTCAATGTGGTGCATATTGTGGCATAATACATGAACAAGGAACGAAGCCGTACAAGTATAATCAGATGCAACAGGAAAAGCTTCATAAAGGAAGCCCCCAAATGAATTGGGTATTTGAATTTATGCGTCACAAACAAAGTTTGGACAAGGAATTTTTTTACAAGCACTTGTTTACAAAAAAGTGTAATGCTTGGTCGAACCGAACACAAATTAAAAATTTAAAAATTTGAGCATGTAGGCAACTTAGCTGGTTAATGTGTTCGGTATTGATGACGCGGTCCGAGCTTGATGCGGGACAAGTTGCCATCCCCCAAGCCGGTCCCGAGGTGGCGGAGCAAAGAGCTCGGCACTCCGAAGTGGTGACATAGCACGGTCAATGCAGGCCGGCAGAGTGATGCCGAAGTCCAAGGCATGGGGTAATGAAGTGTTGACGAAGCCCCCCGTCCAGCCGAGGTGACGCCAAAGGATATAGTCCGGCTGGATCATTTTCCTGTGCCACATAAAATAGTGCAAACCGTAGATAATAGTAATAATAATAAAAAATCGTTGCATAATCAATAATTTATGCAAAGTGAATTATAAAAGAAATATGGCCTGGCGCTGAAGTCAATGTCGATGCAGGGCGTTGGCGTGATGCGGTAAGGGCATGGCAAAGCCTGAATTCACAGGTCGGTCCGAGTTCCGGATGCGGCATTCGCCGGACTATGTACGGAGACTGACCGGACCACCATGCGACCGTCGTTAATGCGGCCACCATTTGATAGACCTGTGTACATATGATGGACAAACCAGAGCAATATTTTCTTGGGAAAAATTGAACCCAAACAAGCAAAAAATACTAGGATTAATAGCACCTGGTTTATTTGTTGTAGCAATCCGAAGGAAGGTGATTCCCAAAATTGGGACTCGATCCGCACACCCGTTACCGGAGTAGGTTGATGAAGAGATGATGAAGCCCCCGGTCCAGCCGAGATGTCGAAGTAGTTCGACGTGATGGACACCGGCTCGGAGGAGCAATAGTGCGGCCCTGCCGATGCAGGTCGTGACGTGGTCAATGCCGGCTTGATGAAGTGACCGTGCGGTGATACCGGTGTGCCCGCTCCGTGTAACCCGTGGGGCGGCGATGTTGGTGACGATTTATTCTTTGTGATGCCGAACTGTTGTTCAGCTTGACGAGGTGATGATCCGAAGAACTTGAGCTCGGCTCAACAAAGTGATGACGTGTCTAGCGCAGGTTGGTAGCCGTGGAGCAATATTGCCGGACTGGTTTGACACCAGCATGATGTTGAGGATCATGTTCAAAAGATTTTAGTGGGATGTGTTCGGGAACAAAACACAATACCCCATACAAAGCTTCCTTCAAAAAGGATGTCCGAAATCCCGTTCATAAAAAAGACAAACTCGGGTCGGATTCGTTTTCGCGCAGAAAACAGATCCAAAAAGTGATGCACTAATCGGAAGGTTCCCGGAGTTTGGACGGTCGGATCGAGCTGAAATTTGGAGGGCTGGTAGATATAGGAATTCCTCAGCCGATCAATGTTTAGATCTTGCAAAGGACGTCCGAGCTAGAAGCTAGACACCACGCCCTAAACTCGTCCGGATTCCCGTCCAGATTTGATAGGGCTCCGGTATATCGCGGATTGCTAGAGATTCCTCCATCGGAACTCGACGAAAGTTTCTAGAGTTGTTGTAGACCCAATTCCGCACAATCCCACCAGAGCAATCATTAAAACGACACTTGAGGAGGCGGTGGTGGCGGATACAATTTCGCTGTCCAGAAAAACAGCACGGTCGCCTGAGGGCAATGTTGAAGTTGAGCCCTTGGGATCCCTGGATGATTCCTTCATGATCTTGATAGAGATCGGAGTTGACGTTGATGAAGGCCCTCATCCGAACATGACGATCGGAGATAGGGCGCAGTCCTTGGTCAAACCAAGGTGACCAGTCGAGCTGGTGACGAAGATGCCGAAGTCGCAGTTGATCTGCAGGCGAGCCATCGACCTTTTGCCGAACACACAGCGGAACTCTCAATAAAAGCACCAATGTCGGTGTCAAAACCAGCGGATCTCGGGTAGGGGTCCCGAACTGTGCATCTAGGCCGGATGGTAACAGGAGGCAGGGGACACTTTGTTTTACCCAGGTTCGGGCCCTCTCGATGGAGGTAATACCCTACTCCTGCTTGATTAATATTGATGATATGGGTAGTACAAGAGTAGATCTACCACGAGATCAAGGAGGCTAAACCCTAAAAGCTAGCCTATGGTATAATTGTTGTGTATGGAGTTTATGTTTTATCGACTAGCCTGGCCTCGGTTTATATAATGCACCGGAGGCCTAGGATAACAAGAGTCCTAGCCGAATACGCCGGTGGGGAGAAGTCCTTGTCTTGATCGCCAAGTCTTGTGTAATCTTCCTTGTATGCGGTAGCCGTCCGAACTGGCCCATGAGTATACGGCCACGGGGGTCCTCGGCCCAATCTAATAGATCGGGAGACGACGTGGTGAGTACCCCCTAGTCCAGGACACCGTCAATCCTCCTGACAAGGAGAGAGACCTTAATGGGTTCAGTATGTCGCCAAAGGGCGAGTGCTGAAAAATATACACGGAGGTAAACTCCATGATCGACGCCCAATCGGATTCGATAGGAACGGGCGCAGGCGGTTCGGAGTCCGTGGCTGGAGAAGGATCCGACAGTTTAACAACACGGCTCTCGTGCAAGGTAAGGTCGATGTTTGGTTCGATCGCCGTTGAGGGTAAGGCCTCCGTGGCGGGGTCCATCCACCCGTCCATGGACGGCGCAACTGGCTCCGAATTGAGGGTTATAGCGGCTGCCTGTGCGATCTCCTGAACACTGTCCGATGGTAGAGCTAAATCGTACTCATCGTGACCGCGTGACGCACAAGGCAGAGGCTCGAATCCATCGAAAATCAAGTCTCCACGGATATCGGCCGTGTAGTTTAAGCTTCCAAACCCGACCTGGTGGCCAGGGGCGTAACTTTCAATATGCTCCAGATGGCCAAGCGAATTGGCCCGCAGTGCAAAGCCGCCGAACACGAAGATCTGTCCGGGGAGAAAAGTCTCACCCTGGACTGCATCGCTATTGATGATAGTAGGAGCCATCAAGCCTAATGGCGACGACACAGAGGAACTCTCAATGAAAGCACCAATGTCGGTGTCAAAACCGGCGGATCTTGGGTAGGGGGTCACGAACTGTGCGTCTAAGGCGGATGGTAACAGGAGGCAGGGGACACAATGTTTTACCCAGGTTCGGGCCCTCTTGATGGAGGTAAAACCCTATGTCCTGCTTGATTAATATTGATGATATGGGTAGTACAAGAGTAGATCTACCACGAGATCGGAGAGGCTAAACCGTAGAAGCTAGCCTATGGTATGATTGTATGTTGTCCTACGGACTAAAACCCTCCGGTTTATATAGACACCGGGGAGGTTAGGGTTACACAAGGTCGGTTACAAAGGAGGAGATACACATATCCGTATTGCCTAGCTTGCCTTCCACGCCAAGTAGAGTCCCATTCGGACACGAGACGAAGTCTTCAATCTTGTATCTTCATAGTCTAACAGTCCGGCCAAAGGATATAGTCCGGCTGTCCGGAGACCCCCTAATCCAGGACTCCCACACCTACTAAACCAGTAAGTATTCAAACATCCACATATTGCAATGTATATAGCATCCTAGGTCACAACCCTTTGCTATCAAAAATGACAAATGCATGTTTGCATGTAGTTTGCAGGAAAGCCATGAATGCAAGGAAAGATGATTTGGATGATGTGCTGAAACTTGTTTCATTCTTCAAAGACATGAAGGCAATACATGATGAGTTTTTCTATGATATACAAGTAGACAATGACAAGTCAATTAAAAACATTTTTTGGTCCAATGCAAGCTGCCGAGGAGCCTATCTAGACTTTGGCGATTGCGTAACATTTGACACAACATACAAGACCAACAGATTTCATATGCCTCTGGGAGTGTTTGTTGGAACAAACCATCACTTGCAGTCAACGATATTTGCTGTTGCCTTTATTAGAGACGAAGATTCAAACTCATTCAAGTGGCTGTTCAATACATTTGTACGGTGCATGAACAACAAGCCCCAACTTGCATTCTAACAGGTGAGTTCCAAAAAAAATTAGTTATGAATGTGAAGTTCAAATACATGAATCATAGAAGTTCAAGGACAAAGCTGTAAGATAAATATATGTAGCATGTTCAGAAAAATATAGTTATTTATGTGAAGTTCAAGAACTGCTACCACAGAAGTTCAACAACACCGCTTTAAGAAAAAAATTTGAATGTGACACTACTAGTTAGTCCTACTACTAACTGTGAAGTTCAAGCACTGGTACCACAGAAGTTCAGCAACACTGCTGTAAGGAAAAATACATGTGACATTCTTAGATATCCCTACTGCTAGATGTGAAGTTCAAGTACTTGTACAACATAAGTTCACCATCGGTGCAAAAAAGAATCAAGTTTCATTTCTTTTAATTCATGGAGACCAGTGCCCATCGATGGCGAAAGCTATACCACAATCATTTCCAAACACCATCCACAAGCTCTGCCGTTGGCACATCATGAAGAAGTACAGGGAATACCTCGCGTTTCTGTACAAAAAGTATAAAACATTCAAAGAGGAGTTCACAGCTATATTAAACTGGCCACTGATGCCAACGGAGTTTGAAGATGCCTGGGCTGAACTCATGCACAAGTACAACCTGGAGAACAACCAGATGATGATCTAACTCTGGAGTGATAGGAAGATGTGGATTTCAGCATATTACAAGAACATTTTCTGTGCTAGAATTACTTCCACACAACGAAGCGAGAGCATGAACCACGTCCTCAAGAAAGGGTTTGTCAAGGGGACCTAGAACCTACACAAGTTTGCTAGGCGGGTCAATGCTTGCATACAAACTCGGATGCGGAAGGAGAACGAGCAAACAATGACCAGCATGGTACGATGACAAAAAAACACCCCAATCATGTTCTGTTTACCTTCAACATGTGCACTTTGAATTTTAAAAAATGAAACCCATGACTCTGCTTCGACTAATATCTTACTTTTTGACATGTGCAGACCAATCCTGTGACAAAAACAACTTACGGCTACGAGGAAGACATGTCTATCAAGTACACGAGAGCCGTGTACACCAACATGAGGAATAGGATGAGAAAAGTCATGCTATTTCATGCAAAGTGTACAGTAGAGCCCACTAAGTACCTTGTGTACTACCACAACAAGCCTGGCCATGATGATGAAGAAAGATTTTCCTGGTCAAAGCATGAATTCCAGGTTGTAGCTGACCTAGAGAATGAAATATACGAGTGTGAATGCAAGCTCTGGACACACACAGGTGAGCGAAAAAACAAACTCATTAAATAGCTAGAATAGTAGTATCATATCAAAATTTATGAAACTCATTGCTAGCTCACAAACTATGTATTCTGCATTCATCACAAAAATGCATGCCTGTTCTGCCTTCACATCATGAACATAGTGGACTACCTCAAGCCTGCCAAATTTCCAAACAAGTATATCCTCAAACGGTACACAAAGATTGCAAAATCACAACCAACCTTTGATACAAGGGACTATAACACAACCGCATCGGATGGCAGCTCAAGGCTATCGAAGCAAGACATCTTGCTGCAACTGAATTTGATGGTTAACAAGAAATCGATGAGATGTGACCAGGAATATGACAGAGCCTACTATGTTCTTAAGAGGCTTGTGGAAGAGCTTGATGCAATACATTCAGCAAATCAAGCGGATGCTGAGGAAAGGATGGCTGAAGAGGATGCTGAAATTGAAGATGACCTTCATTATTATGCAGCTGAAATGCTCAACACCGCCGCTGAAGCCAACCAATGGAAGCAGGGTGATGGCCAATCAATGGAGCAGCGACAGCAAGAGACGATGAAACTGCCGCTGTATTCTGAAACAAAGGGTAGGAAGAAAATTACTGCAGCAAAGAAAAGTGACAAGAGAGCAAAAATAAAGGCACCACCTACAGGAAGAGTCATCGTGCTCGATGAGAATGGAGTGCCACTTGGACATAGGAAATGTAGTGTGTGCAACCAGGTTGCGGGACACAACAAGCTGACCTGTCCAACACTCTTGGAAAGAAACAATGCTGAGGAGGTCAAGCAACCCAAATCTCAAAAACAGCAGCCCAAAGTTATGGAACAAAATAAAGGACCACACCCAAAGAAAGCAAGCAGCAGACTTTGTAGCATATGCAAGGAGTATGAACCACATAATGCAAGAACATGCCCGAAGCGCGCAGTGAAGGAAATATGCCCTAGAGGCAATAATAACGTTATTATTTTATTTCCTTATATCATGATAAATGTTTATTATTCATGCTAGAATTGTATTATCCAGAAACATAATACTTGTGTGAATACATAGACAAACTAAACGTCACTAGTATGCCTCTACTTGACTAGCTCGTTAATCAAAGATGGTTATGTTTCCTAACCATAGACATGTGTTGTCATTTGATTAACGGGATCACATTATTAGGAGAATGATGTGATTGACATGACCCATTCCATTAGCTTAGCACCCGATCGTTTAGTATGTTGCTATTGCTTTCTTCATGACTTATACATGTTCCTATGACTATGAGATTATGCAACTCCCGTTTGCCGGAGGAACACTTTGTGTGCTACCAAACGTCACAATGTAACTGGGTGATTATAAAGGAGCTCTACAGGTGTCTCCAAAGGTAAATGTTGGGTTGGCGTATTTCAAGATTAGGATTTGTCACTCCAATTGTCGGAGAGGTATCTCTGGGCCCTCTCGGTAATGCACATCACATAAGCCTTGCAAGCATTGCAACTAATGAGTTAGTTGCGAGATGATGTATTACGAAACGAGTAAAGAGACTTGCCGGTAACGAGATTGAAATAGGTATTGAGATACCGACGATCGAATCTCGGGCAAGTAACATACCGATGACAAAGGGAACAACGTATGTTGTTATGCGGTCTGACCGATAAAGATCTTCGTAGAATATGTGGGAGCCAATATGAGCATCCAGGTTCCGCTATTGGTTATTGACCGGAGACATGTCTCGGTCATGTCTACATTGTTCTCGAACCCGTAGGGTCCGCATGCTTAAGGTTTCGATGACAGTTATATTATGAGTTTTGATGTACAGAAGTTAGTTTGGAGTCCCGGATGTGATCACAGACATAACGAGGAGTCTCGAAATGGTCGAGACATAAAGATTGATATATTGGACAGCTATATTCGGACACCGGAAGTGTTCCGGGTGATTTCGGAGAAAACCGGAGTGCCGGAGGGTTACCGGAACCCCCCGGGAGAAGTAATGGGCCATATGGGCCTTAGTGGAGAGAGAGAAGGGCAGCCAGGGTGGGCCGCGCGCCTCCTCCCCCCTTGGTCCGAATTGGACTAGGAGAGGGGGGCGGCGTCCCCTTTCCTTCTCCCTCCCCACTTCCTTTGAGGACTCCTCCTTGGCGCGCCAATAGGGCCAGCCGGCCTCCTCCCCTTGCTCCTTTATATACGGGGGCAGGGGGCACCCCTAGACACACAAGTTGATCCACGTGATCGTTTTCTTAGCCGTGTGCGGTGCCCCCTTCCACCATAATCCTCGATAATATTGTAGCGGTGCTTAGGCGAAGCCCTGCGACGGTAGAACATCAAGATCGTCACCACGCCGTCGTGCTGACGGAAGTCTTCCCCGACACTTTGCTAGATCGGAGTCCGGGGATCGTCATCGAGCTGAACGTGTGCTAAAACTCGGAGTTGCCGTAGTTTCGGTGCTTGATCGGTCGGGCCGTGAAGACGTACGACTACATCAACCGCGTTGTGCTAACGCTTCCGCTGTCGGTCTACAAGGGTACGTAGATCACACTCTCCCCTCTCGTTGCTATGCATCACCATGATCTTGCGTGTGCGTAGGAATTTTTTTGAAATTACTACGTTCCCCAACAGTGGCATCCGAGCCTAGGTTTTATGTGTTGATGTTATATGCACGAGTAGAACACAAGTGAGTTGTGGGCGATATAAGTCATACTGCTTACCAGCATGTCATACTTTGGTTCGGTGGTATTGATGGACGAAGCGGCCCGGACCGACATTACGCATACGCTTACGTGAGACCGGTTCTCCCGACGTGCTTTGCACAAAGGTGGCTAGCGGGTCTCAGTTTCTCCAACTTTAGTTGAACCGAGTGTGGCTATGCCCAGTCCTTGCGAAGGTTAAAATAGCACCAACTTGACAAACTATCGTTGTGGTTTTGATGCGTAGGTAAGATTGGTTCTTACTTAAGCCCGTAGCAGCCACGTAAAACTTGCAACAACAAAGTAGAGGACGTCTAACTTGTTTTTGCAGGGCATGTTGTGATGTGATATGGTCAAGACAGGATGCTAAATTTTATTGTATGAGATGATCATGTTTTGTAACCAAGTTATCGGCAATTGGCAGGAGCCATATGGTTGTCGCTTTATTGTATGCAATGCAATTGCGCTGTAATGCTTTACTTTATCACTAAGCGGTAGCTATAGTCGTGGAAGCATAAGATTGGCGAGACGACAACGATGCTACGATGGTGATCAAGGTGTCGCGCCGGTGACGATGGTGATCAGGACGATGCTTCGAAGATGGAGATCACAAGCACAAGATGATGATGGCCATATCATATCACTTATATTGATTGCATGTGATGTTTATCTTTTATGCATCTTATTTGCTTTGTTTGACGGTAGCATTTTAAGATGATCTCTAACTAATTATCAAGAAGTGTTCTCCCTGAGTATGCACCGTTGCGAAAGTTCTTCGTGCTGAGACACCACGTGATGATCGGGTGTGATAGGCTCTACGTTCAAATACAACGGGTGCAAAACAGTTGCACACGTGGAATACTCAGGTTATACTTGACAAGCCAAGCATATACAGATATGGCCTCGGAACACAAAGACCGAAAGGTCGAGCGTGAATCATATAGTAGATATGATCAACATAGTGATGTTCACCAATGCAACTACTCCATCTCACGTGATGATCGGACATGGTTTAGTTAATTTGGATCACGTAATCACTTAGAGGATTAGAGGGATGTCTATCTAAGTGGGAGTTCTTTAGTAATATGATTTATTGAACCTAAATTTATCATGAACTTAGTACCTGATAGTATCTTGATTGTTTATGTTTGATTGTAGATAGATGGCCCGTGCTATTGTTCCGTTGAATTTTAATGCGTTCCTTGAGAAAGCAAAGTTAAAAGATGATGGTAGCAATTACACGGACTGGGTCCGTAACTTGAGGATTATCCTCATTGATGCACAGAAGAATTACGTCCTAGAAGCACCGCTGGGTGCCAGGCCTGCTGCTGGAGTAATACCAGATGTTATGAACGTCTGGCAGAGCAAAGCTGATGACTACTCGATAGTTCAGTGTGCCATGCTTTA
Organism: Triticum urartu; assembly: GCF_003073215.2. Lineage (NCBI taxonomy): Eukaryota > Viridiplantae > Streptophyta > Magnoliopsida > Poales > Poaceae > Triticum > Triticum urartu. The sequence continues at coordinate 468,086,034 of NC_053023.1, forward strand.
CGGCTTAGAATCGGGACTTCAACGACGTTTTGAACGTCATGGAGCATATGAGATGTTCCAGGAGTTGAAGTTAATATTTCAAGCAAATGCCCGGATTGAGAGATATGAAGTCTCCAATAAGTTCTATAGCTGCAAGATGGAGGAGAACAGTTCTGTCAGTGAGCATATACTCAAAATGTCTGGGTATAATAATCACTTGATTCAATTGGGAGTTAATCTTCTAGATGATTGCGTCATTGACAGAATTCTCCAATCACTACCACCTAGCTATAAGAGCTTCGTGATGAACTATAATATGCAAGGGATGAACAAGACTATTCCCGAGCTCTTCGCAATGCTAAAAGCTGCGGAGGTAGAAATCAAGAAGGAGCATCAAGTGTTGATGGTCAACAAGACCACTAGTTTCAAGAAAAAGGGCAAAGGGAAGAAGAAGGGGAACTTCGAAAAGAAAAACAAGAAAGTTGCTACTCAAGAGAAGAAACCCAAACCTGTACCTAAGCCTAAAACCGAGTGCTTCTACTGCAAGTCACTAGAAGCGGAACTGCCCCAAGTATTTGGCGGATAAGAAGGATGGCAAGGTAAACAAAGGTATATGTAATATACATGTTATTGATGTGTACCTTACTAATGCTTGCAGTAGCACCTGGGTATTTGATACTGGTTCTGTTTCTAACATTTGCAACTCGAAACAAGGACTACGGATTAAGCGAAGACTGGCTAAGGACGAGGTGACGATGCGCGTGGGAAATGGTTCCAAAGTCGATGTGATCGCGGTCGGCACGCTACCTCTACATCTAACTTCGGGATTAGTATTAGACATAAATAATTGTTATTTGGTGCCAGCGTTAAGCATGAACATTATATCTGGATCTTGTTTGATGCGAGACGGTTATTCATTTAAATCAGAGAATAATGGTTGTTCTATTTATATGAGTAATATCTTTTATGGTCATGCACCCTTAAAGAGTGGTCTATTCTTATTAAATCTCGATAGTAGTGACACACATATTCATAATGTTGAAGCCAAAAGATGCAGAGTTGATAATGATAGTGCAACTTATTTGTGGCACTACTGTTTGGGTCATATCGGTGTAAAGCGCATGAAGAGACTCCATACTGATGGACTTTTGGAACCACTTGATTATGAATCGCTTGGTACTTGCGAACCGTGCCTTATGGGTAAGATGACAAAAACACCATTCTCCGGTACTATGGAGAGAGCAACAGATTTGTTGGAAATCATACATACAGATGTTTGTGGTCCGATTAATGTTGAGGCTCGTGGAGGATATCGTTATTTTCTCACCTTCACAGATGACTTAAGCAGATATGGGTATATCTACTTAATGAAACATAAGTCTGAAACGTTTGAAAAGTTCAAAGAATTTCAAAGTGAAGTTGAAAATCATCGTAACAAGAAAATAAAATTCCTACGATCTGATCGTGGAGGAGAATATTTGAGTTACGAGTTTGGTGTACATTTGAAACAATACGGAATAGTTTCGCAACTCACGCCACCCGGAACACCACAGTGTAATGGTGTGTCCGAACGTCGTAATCGTACTTTACTAGATATGGTGCGATCTATGATGTCTCTTACTGATTTACCGCTATCGTTTTGGGGTTATGCTCTAGAGACGGCCGCATTCACGTTAAATAGGGCACCATCAAAATCCGTTGAGACGACGCCTTATGAACTATGGTTTGGCAAGAAACCAAAGTTGTCGTTTCTGAAAGTTTGGGGCTGCGATGCTTATGTGAAAAAGCTTCAACCTGATAAGCTAAAACCCGAATCGGAGAAATGTGTCTTCATAGGATATCCAAAGGAAACTATTGGATACACCTTCTATCATAGATCCAAAGGCAAGACTTTTGTTGCTAAATTCGGAAACTTTCTAGAGAAGGAGTTCCTCTCGAAAGAAGTGAGTGCGAGGGAAGTAGAACTTGATGAGGTAACTGTACCTGCTCCCTTATTGGAAAGTAGTACATCATAGAAATCAGTTTCTGTGACACCTACACCAATTAGTGAGGAAGCTAATGATGATGATCATGAATCTTCAGAACAAGATACTACTGAACCTCGTAGATCAACCAGAGTAAGATCCGCACCAGAGTGGTACGGTAATCCTGTTCTGGAAGTCATGCTACTAGATCATGATGAACCTACGAACTATGGAGAAGCGATGGTGAGCCCAGATTCCGCAAAATGTCTTGAAGCCATGAAATCTGAGATGGGATCTATGTATGGGAACAAAGTATGGACTTTGGTTGACTTGCCCAATTATCGGCAAGCAATTGAGAATAAATGGTTCTTCAAGAAGAAGACTGACACTGACGGTAATGTTACTGTCTACAAAGCTCGACTTGTCGCAAAAGGTTTTCGACAAGTTCAAGGGATTGACTATGATGAGACCTTCTCACCCGAAGCGATGCTTAAGTCTGTCTGAATCATGTTAGCAATTGCTGCATTTTATGATTATGAAATTTGGCAGATGGATGTCAAAAACTGCATTCCTGAATGGATTTCTGGAAGAAGAGTTGTATATGATGCAACCGGAAGGTTTTGTCGATCCAAAGGGAGCTAACAAAGTGTGCAAGCTCCAGCGATCCATTTATGGACTGGTGCAAGCTTCTCGGAGTTGGAATAAATGCTTTGATAGTGTGATCAAAGCATTTGGTTTTGTACAGACTATTGGAGAAGCCTGTATTTACAAGAAAGTGAGTGGGAGCTCTGTAGCATTTCTGATATTATATGTAGATGACATATTACTAATCGGAAATGATATAGAATTTCTGGATAGCATAAAGGGATACTTGAATAAGAGTTTTTCAATGAAAGATCTTGGTGAAGCTACTTACATATTGGGCATTAAGATCTATAGAGATAGATCAAGACGCTTAATTGGACTTTCACAAAGCACATACCTTGACAAAATTTTGAAGAAGTTCAAAATGGATCAAGCAAAGAAAGGATTCTTGCCTGTGTTACAAGGTGTGAAATTGAGTAAGACTCAATGCCCGACCAATGCAGAAGATAGAGAGAAAATGAAATATGTTCCCTATGCTTCAGCCATAGGATCTATGATGTATGCAATGTTGTGTACTAGACCTGATGTGTGTCTTGCTATAAGTCTAGCAGGGAGGTACCAAAGTAATCCAGGAGTGGATCACTGGACAGCGGTCAAGAACATCCTGAAATACCTGAAAAGGACTAAGGATATGTCTCTCATATATGGAGGTGACAAAGAGCTCATCGTAAATGGTTACGTTGATGCAAGCTTTGACACTGATCCGGACGATTCTAAATCGCAAACCGGATACGTGTTTACATTAAACGGTGGAGCTGTCAGTTGGTGCAGTTCTAAACAAAGCGTTGTGGCGGGATCTACATGTGAAGCGGAGTACATAGGTGCTTCGAAAGCAGCAAACGAGGGAGTCTGGACGAAGGAGTTCATATCCAATCTAGGTGTCATACCTAGTGCATCGGGTCCAATGAAAATCTTTTGTGACAATACTGGTGCAATTGCCTTGGCAAAGGAATCCAGATTTCACAAGAGAACCAAGCACATCAAGAGACGCTTCAATTCCATCCGGGATCTAGTCCAGGTGGGAGACATAGAGATTTGCAAGATACATACGGATCTGAATGTTGCAGACCCGTTGACTAAGCCTCTTCCACGAGCAAAACATGATCAACACCAAAGCTCCATGGGTGTTAGAATCATTACTGTGTAATCTAGATTATTGACTCTAGTGCAAGTGGGAGACTGAAGGAAATATGCCCTAGTGGCAATAATAATGTTATTATTTATTTCCTTATATCATGATAAATGTTTATTATTCATGCTAGAATTGTATTATCCGGAAACATAATACTTGTGTGAATACATAGACAAACTAAACGTCACTAGTATGCCTCTACTTGACTAGCTCGTTAATCAAAGATGGTTATGTTTCCTAACCATAGACATGTGTTGTCATTTGATTAACGGGATCACATTATTAGGAGAATGATGTGATTGACATGACCCATTCCATTAGCATAGCACCCGATCGTTTAGTATGTTGCTATTGCTTTCTTCATGACTTATACATGTTCCTATGACTATGAGATTATGCAACTCCCGTTTGCCGGAGGAACACTTTGTGTGCTACCAAACCGTCACAATGTAACTGGGTGATTATAAAGGAGCTCTACAGGTGTCTCCAAAGGTAAATGTTGGGTTGGCGTATTTCAAGATTAGGATTTGTCACTCCAATTGTCGGAGAGGTATCTCTGGGCCCTCTCGGTAATGCACATCACATAAGCCTTGCAAGCATTGCAACTAATGAGTTAGTTGTGAGATGATGTATTACGAAACGAGTAAAGAGACTTGCCGGTAAAGAGATTGAACTAGGTATTGAGATACCGACGATCGAATCTCGGGCAAGTAACATACCGATGACAAAGGGAACAACGTATGTTGTTATGCGGTCTGACCGATAAAGATCTTCGTAGAATATGTGGGAGCCAATATGAGCATCCAGGTTCCGCTATTGGTTATTGACCGGAGACATGTCTCGGTCATGTCTACATTGTTCTCGAACCCGTAGGGTCCGCATGCTTAAGGTTTCGATGACAGTTATATGATGAGTTTTGATGTATAGAAGTTAGTTCGGAGTCTCGGATGTGATCACGGACATAACGAGGAGTCTCGAAATGGTCAAGACATAAATATTGATATATTGGACGGCTATATTCGGACACCGGAAGTGTTCCAGGTGATTTCGGAGAAAACCAGAGTGCCGGAGGGTTACCGGAACCCCCCCGGGAGAAGTAATGGGCCGTATGGGCCTTAGTGGGGAGAGAGAGAAGGGCAGCCAGGGTGGGCCGCGCGCCTCCTCCCCCTTGGTCCGAATTGGACTAGGAGAGGGGGGGGGGCGGCGCCCCCCTTTCCTTCTCCCTCCCCACTTCCTTTCCCCCTCCTAGTAGGAGTCCTCCCCTTGCTCCTTTATATACGGGGGCAGGGGGCACCCCTAGACACACAAGTTGATCCACATGATCGTTTTCTTAGCCGTGTGCGGTGCCCCCTTCCACCATAATCCTCGATAATATTGTAGCGGTGCTTAGGCGAAGCCCTGCGACGGTAGAACATCAAGATCATCACCGCGCCGTCATGCTGACAGAACTCTTCCCCGACACTTTGCTGGATCGGAGTCCGGGGATCGTCATTGAGCTGAACGTGTGCTAAAACTCGGAGGTGCCGTAGTTTCGGTGCTTGATCGGTCGGGCCGTGAAGACGTACGACTACATCAACCGCGTTGTGCTAACGCTTCCGCTGTCGGTCTACAAGGGTACGTAGATCACACTCTCCCCTCTCGTTGCTATGCATCACCATGATCTTGCGTGTGCATAGTATTTTTTTTGAAATTACTATGTTCCCCAACATGCAGATGCTGAAAAGACAAGCAAAAAGACACAGAAGAAACATAAAGCAAAACCTAGAGCCATCAACAAGAAAGTGGTGGAAGATGAAGAGGAAGACAAAGATGAGGACACCATTGAAGAAGAGGAAGACGAAGAGGAAGAGGACAACGAAGAGGAAGACGATGATGAAGAGGAAGAGGACGATGAAGAGGAAGAGGACAATGAAGAGGAAGAGGTACATGTCAAGCAAAAACCTCTACCACCAAAGCCTAGGAGGAGCGCAAGGCTGATGAACAGTTAGAATAGGTCAATTAACACAATGCAAACTTATGTCATGTCAATGTGCAGAATATTATGTCATGCCCTTTTATTGTTGAACTTTCAAAGAAATTATACACTAGAAGTCCTGGTAAATATACAGTGTGAAGTTCAAGTAATATTATTGCAGAAGTCCTGGTATGTTATGAGAGGAAGTGATGTGCTGGTGATGCTTGCATGAAAGTGCAAGCAAGAACAAAAATGAAAAATATACACTGTGAAGTTCAAGTAAGATTACAGTGGAAGTTTTGGTATGTTATGAGAGGAAGTGCCGTGCTGGTGCTGCTTGCATGAAAGTGCAAGCAAGAACAAAAATGAAAAACATACACTGTGAAGTTCAAGTAAGATTACTGCAGAAGTCCTAGTATGTTATGGCAGGAGGTGCTGGTGTTGTATTCCATAAAAGAGCAACCAACAAATAATCGTACAGTTTTGAAGTTTAGGTCAGCTTACAGAAGAAGTTCTGGTATATAAAATCGATGTAGGAAAAATATACTTAAAAAATAAAGTTTCGCCGCATAAACTAAGGTTAGCAAGCCTAAGACAACGCATTCAAATGTGAAGTTCTACTTGGATACGTGCAGAAGTTCATGTACAATGCCAACAAAAGATAAAGAAACGTCAAGAATATTTTTGCACAAAGTTACAGCTGAAATACATTCGCACTTGAAAACACACAAAAAACAAATATAGATTCTATGCAAAAGCATACATATTGGTTGTGTTGAAAATTACCAATACATTACACAACACAGAATATCCTATCCATCTGAAACCAGCAGCCCAGCCACATCTCAAAGCAGAAGTTCAAGTCAACGATCATATGTTGGGGCCCAAAAAATAAACAACACAAAAAAATCAAGCAGATCAGCCATAACCAAGGGAGAAGTTCAGGTACATCTGTTGGGGCAAAAACATGTAACACATGGATACTGAAAACGATGCAGTACATTGAAATTCATAAAGCCAAATCATTCTTCACAACAAATACATCTGTCCACAATATCATAAGTAATAGTGCTGCACCTATAGATACACAAATCACTAACACATTCTTACAACCAAATCTTTACAGGATTGTTCCAATCATTATCAAAACCTAAAAATCTGTACGAAATCAAATCTACAATGAAACTAATGCTTTGAATTCATGGGTCAAAGGACTGGATCTCTTTAGGGAGCTCTAAACGAATGACTTCATTCTTCTCGCTAAACATCGGAGTGTGCATGAACTCAGCATTTGAGTCATCTGCAGCAGCCTGCAAACAAAGAAAATGAAACAGTGGTTTAGTAACGGATAACTAAAACCAAAGTAGGAGCGTCTCAGCAAAAACATAAGAAAAATGAAAGGATGATCAGACAAGAACAAGGACGAAACATAGTTCCACATCACTAAAATCTTCAACAATCTCATCGCCATCATATGAAGAGCAGAACTTCACGGCAAAGAAACCACAATCATTATTATTCTGCTTCGGAACATCGATAAAAGTCGGCCTCTTTGCAATAGTCACCCAGTTAGGCTGCTTGCTCGCTTTGTACGTAGCCTTGTCGTACACCTCCTCGAGCAACCCAACAAATCTCTTGATCTGCCAGAAATAACAAAATAAGATGAAGTCAAAAACATGTTAACCAAAATAGTTAAGTTCAGGTACATAAAAAGCGACACTTGCATAAGATCTAGCTAAACAAAATGGCAGAAGTTCAACTTCCAAATCATAGTCAGTTCAAGAAGTATTTCCAAAAACAGAGACAACAACATATTTTGTCAACACAAGGCATAATAAACTTCGTGTCAAACAAGAGAATGTGAAAGGAGGTTCAGGCTAAGAAACACTCACGATATTTTGGCAGTCCCCGTGGAAACTCATTCGTGATGTTTCCATATTAGCATAAGAAAGTGAGTCAAGGATGTCAATGCTCCCACAATATCTATTCACCACATACACACTATAGTGCGCCATTGTGCCAATTGGCTTGAATAGTATCAAGAAAACCTGCCAAGAATGAAAGGACCGCTGAACACAAACTATAAAGCATATGTACTGAAAAACCGGTATGAACAAAAACTTCTTAACAAACTCAGCAAAAGGATGCACATGAAATTAAAAAAGCAAGAGTTATGAAAACCTAACCAGCTTTGCGTTAAGAAGGTCTTCTTCCTTGCGAACAAACATTGGGAGGAGACCAGCAGATTTTTTTGCATCAAACTTTGAAACTGTTGCAGTGTGGAAATCATACTCTAGGCAGTACTGTGCATTCACAAAAACACAATTAAAACACCTCCCAAATGCCACTACAACAAAACCAAGGCAAAAAAAGGGAGATAGGGGTGCAAAGATCTAAAACCTGTATGAAGTAGGGACTAAGAACAACCCTGTCAGCACTAGTGTATATCTCAGAGGTCTTCGGATTATCCTTCCACAAATTTATGAGATAATCCATTATGTCTCCTTCCATCTGCTGCCCTTCACCAAAAAGAGTATAAAGGACACGTCCTGTGAGGTCAATCACATTCGCAGGGATGGTAAACATGCAGTAGCTTGTCCTACAGAATACAAAAGGATGGTAAAAATATATTAGAAATTCAGATACAACAACAAAGAGAAGTTCAGATACTATAACTCAAAAGGCAAGAGGAGACATAAAACAGAAGTTCAGATACTACAACAGCGACAGTTCAAACAATATAACAACAGAAGTTCAGACACTACAACTCCAAGGCAAGGGAGAAAATGAATAGGAGTCCACATCCTACAACAACAAAAGTTCAGACACAGAGTAGCATCTCTGGCAGCAACAAAGTTAAGAAGAAGAAAACTCACTCAGAATACTTCCACAGACCCTCTTCACTAAGCACATACTGTTTCAACTTCCAGGCCTCGGATAGATGAGGGTAACTGTATTTTTTTAGGGGAGCGACAGGAGAACGCCACTTCAAAGGCAATCTTGATGCTCTCTTGGAGGAAGTAATGTTGCCAGACTCAACTGCCGGTTTCCTCCTGGTGATGAGAATTCTTCCCACCTCTACCAGCAACAGTACCAGCGGCACGTTTAACATTCTTCAGGTAAGCAATCATCTCAAAATCATCATCAGACGAAATAACTTCTGCTTCGGCTGCTTCGACTGCACCAACCTTCTATCGGAGCAAGGGGTTTTTGGAGTACCATGAATACCACCAGCCTGCTTCCCCAACTTGGAAGGAATAAGGGTTCGAGATCTATCATCTTCTATCGGAGCTATACTCATCGATTCCTCCCTAGGCTGGTATTCCTGTGACCAAAGGAATGAGTAGTGGTAATCGCTCAAGACCAACAGATCCACTGTCAAAGAAAGAGGAAGAGAAAACATCACCATTAAATACAACTGAAGTTCAGGAACATCACAATGTGCAGTCCAACTAATAAAGATGACATGGTTACTACTCAAGCTGACCTAAAAAAATTAGTTGCAGTAAAAAACTAAATGAAGTTTAGGCACAACCAAAGGCACAATTCAAGATAAACCGATGAACTGGAAATCATTCAACTACAGCTAACAAAACCATAGAAAGGCATCATCTCTGAAGTTCAATTAGAAAAGAAATAAATGCTCATGACCAAGTAAGCAATGGAAGGAAAGAAATTACTGAAACAAAACACACAAGCAAAATAAAAAAGATAGAAATGAAGTTCATGTACAAGAAAATGCTCCTCTCCTTCTGAAACCAGCTGCCCAGCCAGATCTCAAGCAGAAGTCCAAGTTCAGAGAAAAATATGAAGTTCAGGTAGAATAAAAGATGCAGTGCAGGTAAGCAGTCCAAGTTCCAATACTTACATGTGTAGTAGCCAAACAGAGCTTGGAAGTCTGTCTCAAACTGGTTAGAAGAAGCGATTGAGTACAACCACGTCTTCCTAATATCCGCGATATTCTCATGGGAATAATTTGCAAGAACCCCGTCATGATACGATTAACATTCGTAAGCATGAAGAATCCGCAGTCGATACTGACATCAAACACAGTAAAAGAATAGTGTTAGAACAGAAAAACAAAGCCAATGAATAAAACACGTCACAGCTTAAGTACAACTATAGTTAAACAGATGTGATAAAGAGAAAAAAGTGGAACTCATACTTGTTTTGCTGCTGGGGCACATCAATCCAATCCAGAGCGAAATGGTCGATGGTAAGAGGACTGAAGGGTGTCTCCCTGTCGTTGTTGGCATCCTTCCAAAGCCTCTTGATGTTCTCGGTCATCCGGCGAAACAGGCGTACCGCACATTCATCATCTGGTCCATAATAGGAGTTGAGAAGCTGGAACCTTGAATTCTTCAGGTCAAGAAATATCGAAACCCAATGACCAACACCACCCATGGAAGCAGGAATCTCAGGCGGGTCAAAAGTGGGGAAAACAACCTGAAGCATCATAAACACATGAATCATTAAAAACTGAGAATTAATATCAAACGGTACAAAGAAAAAATAAAACAAATATTAACAAAGTGGATCGCACTGCAAAACTAATACAGAGGCAAAGAACATACCGAATCATGTGCATCCATGTTATCTGGACCACTCGCCATGAAGTACTTCCTCACACGGGAATCAAATTAACCTATGAAAATCTTGTCCTAAAATAATGCAGACAACACCAACATATGAAAAATACAAAAATGAGACAAACAAGTTTTAACTAAAATGGTAAGGAACAAAACAGAAAAGAAATCACTATATGGTTGACTTACACAAACCCAATACGACAGGATGAGTTTATCCGATCCCTGGTACTTCGCACGTAGACAGTAGAGTGCACACTCAGCCACATTAGATCGAAGCATTCCACGAGGACCAAAAGATATTGCAACATCTTCAACAGAAGCTTCACACTCCTTGTTTTGGAACATAATCATTGATCTAAAACAAGCAAATAGAAAGTAAAACAAGTTCATTAGCAGGAACTCAGGAAGTTCATAACACATGTTAGCACAGAAGTTCCGCTATATCACAACAGGCAGTACAGTACAAAAGAGGCTAGAAGTTTAGCACCAGAGAAGTAAAATAAGAAGTTCAGGTACATATAGTAGAGAAGTTCAGGTATGAAACCACATGCAATTCACAGTGGGTTCATGAATGATGTAAATATTGACCAGCTGCACTCACCTCTTGGAACGATTATTCTTAAGCCTAGTTACACTGTAATAAAAGTCATCAACCTTCTTTCAGACGACAGCAAGGTCGCTATCTGCTCACCAAAAAGAAATAGCAATTAAGAGCAACACTCAAGCACATAGATTCACGATAGTTTCAATTAAGACTAACATTCAAGCACAAACATTCAAAACATAAGCACATCTCAGCTACTACATCGGAAAAGATAAAACCACAGCATCATAGACATCACAACCCATGCATTACAAACCTTCACCCACATAGAAAACAGGTTCACTTAACATTCTTTATAACCCACACAACAAACAACAAAACTAGAAGTTTAACTTAGACCACACAGGCAGTTCACAGAGGATATCATGGACTAAACCAAACAACAAAAGGGAAGGGGATGGGTAAAGAAGAGAGAAGCATGCTCCTCTCTTCATGGATCCTTGCCTAGACCAGTGGCAGCACTGGAATGATCAACCTCCTCTCCATATCTATCGCTTTCAGTCTCTTCATCATCGTTTCCAGTAAACGTTGCAGCATCGTCGGGAAGGACACCAGTAGCAGCTGGAGCAAATGGAGAATCTGAAACAAGAAAAACTTTTGGTTGTGCCTGTATAGCATCAACATCAACTAATGGCTCTGCTGCAGGAGACTTCTCCGGGCATGCAGCTGCAGTACCACCAGTTTCTACAGCAGACTCAACATGATCTTTCTCCAAAATTATGTCTCCAGTTGTCTTACCCTGCTCAGCATCAGAAACCTCAGCGCCAATGGAAGACTGAGGTTCAGTCAGGTCCACCCTGTCGGAGCAGCCGGTGCCTGAGACGGACTTGTCTGCAACCTTCTCTGGAGGAACACTAACATCATCATTCTGCTACAAAAAGAAACAGAAAGTCATTACAAAGAGCTGACTGAACCTCATGCACAGGGGCAGCAAGTCCGTCTCAGGGGCAACAAGACAAATGGACAAGAAAAATGGTACCTTATTTTCACTGTCATGAACCTCATCAACTATTACGCCACTAGCGGGAGCAGGTTCATGCACAGGGGCAGTCTCATGCACAGGAGAAGCTTCATGCGTAGGTAAAACATCCTCCTCAACCCTAGCATCATCATCAACAGCCTACAAAAAATCATGTAGAAAACAAATACCTAATCAGCAGAAGTTCACATTGCATAATCAGAGAAGGTCAGCTATCACAACTGACACATAATGGAAGTCCAAATACAGTAAACATAGCAGGTCAGATATCAAACTACTCTAAGATACAAAAGGGAACAAAAAGGGCCAGTCATGGAAGTTCAGGTGCTGTAGCACTTGAAGTTCAAGTTCTATAAACAGAGAAGGTCACCAGCAACACTAGTGCTAAAAAGAAACAGTTTACGTCACATGAAATCAATAACGGTCACCTATGACTACAAACAGTAATAGCTGAAAGCTAACATTGAACATTAGTGCAAAGAAATATCAAAAGCCAACATAAACAAACCTCTTTGGTATGCTCCACGTGGCCTCCTTCACGACCCGAACGAACATAATCCTGCCTCTGAATCTGTCTCACAACAACACTTGCTTCATCTTCAAAAGGCTTGCAATGAGCATCCTGCATTTCCTTGAATAGCCCAATGCTAGTCCGGAGGTGGGAAGTGCTCTGACGAAGCTCTTCAAGAAATCTAGCTTCAATAGATAAGACCTCCTTCGAAGACTCAACATCAAATCCGTGTCCGGGCGGAAGAATCCCATCAACGCGACTAAGACGCTCAGCAGTTGAAGGAACACGAGCCAACTCCCCAAAAACAGTTTCAAGAAGACTATCAATCCTAACCAGCGAAACATTGGCAGCTTCAAACAAATTCTCGGAAGAAACGCCACCTGCAGCACTCACAAGGGCAGAAGAACCTCCTGGATCTACAGGGGGACACCGGTATTAACATCCCGGGAGAATTCAAATCTTGCGGAAGTTCCACTCCCTAGGCCGACAGAACGAGGCATAGTTAGAACAGGACGTTCAATAACCCTAAAGAACACAACCTCAGCCTGTGTCTTCCACTGCATACAAAAACAAAAGTCAACACGTCAGAAAACAAATGAAGGAACATGGGAACAGAAATATACAAGACAATACCAGAAGTTCAAGTTAAACTACATAGGAAAGACTAATGCATAGAAACACTCACAGGCAGTCTCCCAAACACCCAGTTGGCTGGGTCATCATCACCCTTCGTGACCAAGTCAGCCGCAGCAAGCTCAAGAAGCTTGGCCTGATCCATGAAATTGATACGAGGGGTCCTCAAGTCAATATTAGGAGTCTTGCCAATGATAAGGCAGTCCAGATACATAAGAAACGACGCGATGGCACAGCCTATGAAAGCTTTTCCTCTGCTAGTACCTTGCTGATACCTAACAACAGCACTCCGAATATCGTCAATAACCAACTAGCAGTAGTCCATGTCTGCCATATCCTCAAACACAAGGTTCTCGGCCATTGTTGCCTCCCTGGACACTCGTGTAGACGTTCCAGGGATAACCACCTTCATGAAAACAATAAGGTAAAACACCTGCAGAGCAAGATCATCCTTCGTCCCATCCTTCACAAGTTCAGCGAGGATGTTCCGCAAATCCTTTGTCTTGATGTCGTCACTCCTAGCATACCCAAGCTTGCCCTTTAACCTCATAACAACATCATCGAAACCATCATTCGAGGGCCTAGGGGGGGGGTACGATTACCTTGAGGGAACCCAAAGAGATGGTGAATAGCATCACTTGTAATACGTAGAACCTTGTTCGCCTCACCCATGTCCAAAATCATGGTTGAAGGGTCAATCCTCGTGTAGATGTTGCCCATCAAAGGACGAGAAATGTTGGAATCAACCTTCAAGTCAAACACACAACCAAAACCAGCCTTGATAACCCTCGTCTTGTGCCTATGTTGTAGCATTTTCGCACTTGTCTTGACCTCTCCTAGTGAGCATCGAACCGTCTTGTTAAAACGTTTCGCCTCACCTCCTCCTTGGCCACCTTCTTCAGGCGCTTTGCCTCCTCTCTTCCTCCCCTCAGGCCGCTCCACAAGCTGATACTGAAAAAAATACATTGACAAGGAAAAAAAGCAGAACAATGAGACACACAAGCTTCACCAAAATTCCACTAATGCCTACATACGCACTACATCTCAGAAGTCCAACTATGTCTACATAGGCAGTACAACCATGTATGACCACGAGTTAACATACTTTCAAATTGTTGGAAATTTACAAAGCAGAAGTTCAACCATGTATACCAAGGAAGTAATCAAACATGTATCTCAGAAGTCCAACTATGTCTACATAGGCAGTACAACCATTGTATGACCACAAGTTAACATGCTTTCAAAAATGTTGGAAATTTAAAAAGCAGAAGTTCAACCAGGTACATTAAGGCAGTAATCAAACATGTATACCAACAAGTTAAGCTAATTTCTTCAAGTATATACCCAGAAGTCCAACTATGTACACAAAGGCAGTAATACCATAAAAGCAAAGCACATTGGCTAATTTATTCGTCTATATGGAGCAGAAGGTCCGCTATGTATGCCAAGGCAGTGCTAAAAACACAAAAACTACAACAATAGCGACAAATGCTCTAAAAACAGTAAACATGAGACATTCATACCTGATTAGCGGCAGCATCATCATCGTCGTCGTCCTCATCATCAACATTGAAATCAACATCATCCTTGTCCTATGGATTAACACGAGAATGCTTCTTAACACCCTTGTTGACCTTTGCAGGTGGAACCTTGCGCTTCACACCGCATTTCTTCCCCTTACTAGATGCACCAGCACCAAGCGGAGAAGGTGTAGGCGCGGCAGTGGCAAGCACACGAGGACTACGACATAGCGTACCACCAAGGCCTAGCCCTTCATCTTCAACAACTTCTACAGGCCTTGAAACACGTGGGCTCCTCCAAGGAGTAACTTCACCAACTACTAGCTTCCTCGCAGCGGTCTTCTTGATTTTCTTCTTAACAGGGACAACCGTACCATCACTGCCACACGGCACGTCTTCCTCAACAGTGAGCTCAGCCGCATGAACAGATCTAGGAACATCAGAACCTTTCTCAAGGCGGGCCACCCTCTTCTTGTCAAAATCTTCTTGCTTCTTCCTCTTATGTTGGTCCTCTAGGAGAAGCTGAAGAGGCACATCCTCGGGTTGCGTCACAGGTTCAGTGCCATCAACAGACTGCAACTGCGTCTCTGACATCTGAAGAGAGCACAAAGGACCCGGAACGGAATCACAACCTTTGACTGACGGAGCCCCCTCCTCAGCAGCAGCAGGGGTTTCTGATAAACCCAACTCAGATAAAACATCATTGATGGTGTTCATAGCTTTCTCCTCTGTGGACACATCTGCAAAGAACACAAAAAAACGAAGCAAAAAATAAAAAAAGTCAGGAACAAAAACAAAAACAACCGGTATGAACAAGCTAAAAAACAACATGGCTCGAGACTTTAAAATGAAAAGAAAGGGGGTTTCACATACTAGGTGAAGCAAGAGCTGCAGAAGCAAGATCCTCGAGGCTTGAAAAATTCTCAAGGCTCGAAGCAACCTCGGAAATCACAGCCAAAGGGATCATGGGTGATTTAGCCGCATCAGATATTGGAGCATCAGTATTAACCTCTGAAGCTCCATCTTGATCGCAGTCATTTTTTCAGAACTATTCAATTCATCACCAACTACAAAAAATGCAAGTAAAAAGGCAACTGAGTTCTAATGCGCAATCCTACACCAAAGGGACTTCTACTTTGACAACAATTTCCAATACCCAGAAGTTCAATAATACCTAACAAAGTAGTAAACACAACAAACAAACTAAAATCTACAAACTAAATATAAAAACAATCTACACCAGAGGGGCTACTACATATAACATGAATGTCCAGAAGTTCAACGATATATAACAAAGCAGTAAAACAAAATGTCCATAACAGAAGTTCAACCAAATTTCATTATAAAGAAACAATAATTAAAACCATAAGTTCAACTATGTGACCCAAGCAAGTAGCACATAAAAAAGATGTAGCATGATCACAAATAGTATTTCACAGGCAAACTAAATATCAATACCATCAACATGATAACAAAAAAAATATACACTAAAAATATGAAACATTAGGGAAGTCCAACAACACTTGGTGACATAGTTTCACCTGCAAATCATCAACTAAAAAGTAAGCAACACTCTACTAACTCAAACTAATGGTAAAAAGCATACACATAACCTTTCCTAGAAGTTCACACTATTAAGAATGGCAGTCCAACATGAATACTAAGTGAAGATATGGGCAGACACATATAAGAATAATGCTATTTAAAATACAAGATACAACTACATTAAGATACCTGGAGAAGGCTTTGAAGCCATGACAACACAACCGCCTTGATGAATGCAACTCCAAACACTAGAACAACCTACTAAAAACAGGGGATTGATTGCATATAGTTAGCAAGTACAAAATCATACAACAAAATACAAAAGGAAACTGAATCAAACCCTAGGATGAAACAACCAGAACATACCAACAAGTATAAAAATATGAACAGTAGCACATCTAGGCAAGCACAAACAAAAAAGAATCCATAAATATCTAGCATGTGAGAGACACAATACATAATTCGAAATCAAGAACACTAAAACAATTAGATACATCAGATCCAACATCACACCACACCCTCTCTTACATGCATCTGAATGCTGAAATCAAAGAAAGGGGAAATGAAATCCACACAAGCCCGAAGGGACAAATAGCACACACAAGCATCACATAGACAAATCTGACCACGGGGGAATGCAATCCACCCACCACACACACAAGAACCCTACCTAATCTACCACCAAACCATCAGAATAAGGGGGTAGGAGGCAGACGAGAGAGCACACAAGAGGCGGACTCGACAGATCTGGCAAAACTAGAAGCAAGCATTAGGGCGGGGCAGCACTTGTACCTCTCTAGACGACCCCCGCACGCACGAATCCGCGGCGGTTCTTCAACTCCCCACGACGCCACACGCACCTTGCAACCGCGCAGGCAGTTGCCGCCCTCGCTTTGGAGCAGGAGAGAGCGGGCTGGGCGAGGGAGAGCGGGGCGTGGGGGAGAAATAGGAGTGGGGGTGTGCGCCGGTTACCCCACTCACGAGGTCAGGGGACAGGGGCGGAGAAATCGGGAGGAGTTGCAGGTGATGAAGGCAGCGGAGCAACAGAGAGGGGGGAGAGAGCGAGCAATAAGGGGAGAGGGGTTTTCTGACAGGTGGTGGAGAGGGAGATGGGCAATTAATGCCTATCTGTCGTGGGACTTGCAACACAGGAGAAATTATAGTTTTACCCCCACCCCAACAGCTAAAAAAGTAAATACGTCTATAGATAAATGAATGCACCATTTGAATGCATTTATTATAATGAGATAAGATCACACAACAACACTGCTGATATCCTTCAAACCAAAAATAGATGGCAAATACACTACCAAAGGAAGAAAAATACATACATAAATATGCACCTAAAAATGAGAGAAAGAAGTTCAAAAAATAAAGAACATAAGTTCAAGTACTCTAATAAAAGAAGTAAAGGCATAATAATAAAATAAACCCTAAGAAACAAAAATAAGAAGTTCAAGTACAAAAATAGATGAAGTTCATATCTAACTAAAACACGCACCCTAAACCCTAAAAATCCTAAGATAGATAGTGGGGTCACAGATGTGACGGACTCGCCTCCGCATGCGACGACGCGGCACGCTGATACGTCTCCAACGTATCTATAATTTTTGATTTTTCCATGCTATTATATTATCAACCTTGGATGTCCTATATGCATTTATATGCTATTTTATATTATTTTTGGGACTAACCTATTAACCTAGAGCCCAGTGCCATTTTCTATTTTTTCCTTGTTTTAGAGTATCGCAGAAAAGGAAAATCAAACGGAGTCCAATTGACATGAAACTTCATGGAACTCATTTTTGGACTAAAAGAATCCCATGGAGTACCGGAGTTGGACCAGGAGGGTCCCGGGCTGCCCACGAGGGTGGGGGGCGCGCCCACCCTCCTGGGTGCGCCCTTGCCTCGTGGACAGCCCGGAGGTCCACCGACGTACTTCTTCCTCCATAGCTCATGGGAAAGACAAGAGCAGAAACATGGTTATCCGTGATGTCATCACCCGCTGATGCTATTGTCACCATGCTGAGTTAAGGATGCTTTCTTCATGGATTTGATGGAAGAAGGCTGATGGAGCATCTATCAGCAAGAGGTGAAGTTTTAACCTGAGCTAAGTGTATCACCAGGATCTGGAGTGTTACATCAAGAAGTTAAAATGGACCTACAAGAAGCAATATTTTGACAAGGAAGTATTTCATGAGGAACTCAGGACCTTGAAGATGAGAGTAGCCAAGCTGGAGGAGCAAAACCTCGAGAAACCGGAGTTTCATCAGGAACTAGACCATGGTTCATGCCAAGGATGTTGAAACCTAGAAGATTGAAATGCAACTCCGGAGTATTAAAGAATGTCACGAGAGACTTCACGTCAATAGAGATGATCTGGCAAAAGAACTTGGGAGAGACAAGCATGATCTGAAGAAGCCATTGGAGGCATGAACAAGGCTTGAAGAGTTTGGAGACGTTGAAGATTTATTGACCTTAGAAGACCAAACCCCTGTTATATACCTACGTTAGATGCGATGTTTGTGAGCTGTCATTTGTTTGATGTTTTTTTCCGACGGCCAGAAATAAAATCTGTCTTCTCAAAACTTTTGTTTGTATTGTGTGTATCCCTCTCCCTCTCTCTTATCTCACCCCAAACCCCATGGACCCAATAGAGGATGAATGAAGATGAGCTTATATTTTCTGGACCGATGAGTCAATTGGAGACAGATCGATGGATTCAGAACATGGAGGATCACATGAAGAATAACCCTATAGTTGGAAAGGATATGACCCAGCATGCTCTTCAGTGCTTTGAAAGAGGTGCTGCTACTTGGTGGAGGATGTACCAAACCATCAATGGATGGCAAGGAGTAACCACTTGGAAAGATTTAAGTTGACTCTGCCAAAGTCTCGGCTTGTGTCCCAGAAGTTGAAGCCTTATGGAAAGGATATGAAGAAACCTTGTGCATGCAAGTCTTGTGGAGAAATAGGACACACCCATAAAGAACACAAGGATGAATGCCCTAATTGTGAAGGGACTCACCCAGTTGAAGAATGCCCAACTAGGCAGATTACTTGTTTCTTGTGTGAAGGGACTACCCACTATCCTAGTGTCACATTTACCCCCTGGTACAACGAACCATCCAGCAAAAGAAAGAAGTAATGAAAGGAGCCCTCATGGAAATTTTAGAAGAAACTGTGATGAAGGAAGAGGTGGAGGACACACCTAAAGAGGACCAGAGTAAACCCTGCACCAAGTCATGCTATTCATGTGGAGAAGGACACATCTCCCAGAATTGTATGAATGGGGATCTAGTAGAATTCCCGACGGAGGAAGTAGAGTATGACCCACAAGAAATAGAATCCATGATTGGAACGGAAAAGTCCAGGAAGAGAAACTGATTGGATTCCAGGAAGGACCGAAGTCATATCACCTGTTACAGGTGCAAGGAGTCAGGGCACTACCTCAACAATTGCCCAAAAAGGAAACCTCGATACTTGTCAGAAGTAATACGTTTTAGTTGTAATGGAGCGGGGCACTTTGCCAGAGAATGCCCCAAGGAGAAGGAAACTTGTGCTAGATAGTTGAGTTTGCAACAAAAGAAATGGAGTAGTAGAAGTGAGAACATTTTCTTTTATATTGAGGTGTTGAGTTGAGACATGTAATGGAAAAGCGAGAGATTGTAATCACTTGAGAATGAATAAAGTTAGCATCGTTGGTACTGATATGGATTTTATGAGTTGTTACTCTATGAAGAAGAATTTTGGCCATTCTGAGGATATGAGAAATATGGTCTATGGAAGATTTGTGCATTTTAAGGGTGGTAGTACCCTGTAAGAACCACTGACCCCTGGAAAAGATAAGGATACTCCACTGAGTGGATTTCGGACAAAATGAATACGAGTTTTGTCTCGATATGTGTGATACCCCAAGAGTATGTGGGATGAAGTTGAAGACCGTCAGTTGTTTGGACCAAATGTGATCAAAGGAGTCAGAAGAGAATGTTAAGTTGATTCGAGATAGACTGAAGGTAGCTTAGTCCAGGCAGAGGAGATATACAGACTTAAAAACGCAAGGAGGTAGTCTATGAAATGTGAGACAGAGCATGTCTTCGTGAGACCCCTCTGCGAGGAGTTAAACGATTTGGAGTTAAGGGACAGTTAGCCCTGAGATTTGTAGGACCATACCGAGTTTTGGAGCGTATGGGAGAAGAGGCCAACAAGTTGGAGTCACCCGAAGGACTGTCAGGAGTTCAAGATGTGCTTCACGTTTCCCAGTTGAAGAAGTGCCATGCATATCATATAATCATACCCACAGATACTTGAGGTGACATTGGAGTATCTAGGTGACATTAGGGTTTTGGTTGATTTGTGTCTTAAGGTGCTATTTTACTACGAACTCTAGGGCTGTTTGTGACACTTATCGGAATAGCCCAATGGATTGATCGGAAAGAATAACTTTGAGGTGGTTTCGTACCCTACCACAGTCTCTTCGTTTGTTCTCCGCTATTAGTGACTTTGGAGTGACTCTTTGTTGCATGTTGAGGGATAGTTATGTGATCCAATTATGTTATTATTGTTGAGAGAACTTGCACTAGTGAAAGTATGAACCCTAGGCCTTGTTTCAACGCATTGCAATACCGTTTATGCTCACTTTTATCATTAGTTACCTTGCTGTTTTTATATTTTCAGATTACAAAAACCTTTATCTATCATCCATATTGCACTTGTATCACCATCTCTTCGCTGAACTAGTGCACCTATACAATTTACCATTGTATTGGGTGTGTTGGGGACACAAGAGACTCTTTGTTGTTGCAGGGTTGCTTGAGAGAGACCATCTTCATCCTACGCCTCCTACGGATTGATAAACCTTAGGTCATCCACTTGAGGGAAATTTGATACTCTCCTACAAACCTCTGCACTTTGAGGCCCAACAAGGTCTACAAGAAGAAGGTTGTGTAGTACACATCAAGCTCTTTTCTGGCGCCGTTGCCGGGGAGGTTAGCGCTTGAAGGTATATCTTTAGATCTTGCAATCGAATCTTTTTGTTTCTTGTTTTATCACTAGTTTAGTTTATAAAAGAAACTGCAAAAAATATGGAATTGAGTTTGCCTCATACGCTTCATCTTTTTAATATCTTTCGTGAGTATAATGGAAAGGAAAATTGTGCTAAAGTGTTAGAAGAAGAATGCATTAGAATGTTTGGCACTAACTATTTGAATGACGAGCATGATTGCAATGTTGTTAGTATGAACTCCTTGAATATCCATAGTACTAATGATGGTTGCACGGGTTATGATGAAAATGTCTCCTATAAACATGTCAATTTTTGTGGAGTGCATTGGGTTTGCAAGTACACACCAAATAGGGAAGATAGATATTGAAGGAGGCATAAGCATTTAGAAACAAAATTGTTGCAAGAAAGGCTAGAAGTTTTTGCTAAAAATTTAAATTTTCTTAGCCGTACTTGTGAACTTTGCAATGAACATGATCATTTAAGTACCCAATGCAAATTGTTTCATGATCATATCGTGTCCAAAAATTGTGATGACTTAATTTCCCTTGCACATCATAATGAACTTAGTTTGCTCTTGGGTTATGAAGAAATGAAACGTATAACTAAGGTTATTCCAGAATTTTCCCTTGATAGAGTTCTTCATTTTGATCTAGAGGATTTATATGTATTGTGCGGTGAATTGTATTGAAAATCCTTATATTGCCAATTACATAAAGAAAAGAAAACAAATAGAAGATGAAGAGAATACTAATGAAAGGGAAGAGACTTCCCAATATCCTCCTATTATTTCTTATGATGAATCAAGTAATGAGGAGGAGCCTTCTATTCAACCGATCTCATTAATAAGGAGCTCCAAAAAGAGGATTGAACCCACACATGATGTGGTGAAGAAGAAGAAAAGAAAAAGTAAGAGAGGTAAAAAGTCTCTCCCAAATAATGTTGCTCCTATTATTGTTGTGCCTAATGAAAATGAATCAAAAATAATTGTGGAAGATGACCTACTTGATGATGATCTCGTTATGCCTATTGCTTGTTCTGATGATTATGACTGGGAAGATACTGATACTTCTTATGATCTTGAAAATCTATTTGGCACTTGATTGGAAGAATATCATAATTGCTATACTATTGGTGCTATCCATATTATTGATGATGAGAGTGATTATGCGTATGATATGAAAAGGCCCAAGGTTGGGGATGCTATGTTTGAAGAAGATGATGTTTTTGAGAATATATTTGCTGAAATAAATGTTTGTCCCAAGCTTGGGGATGCTATGTCTATTGAAGATGATATTTTTAGCCTCTCAAGTTTTGATATGCAAATTTATGATGATGATAGCATGAATCCTACTTATGATAATTATGAAAGTGCATTTGGAGAGGTCATGACTTTATTTAGTGATCATTCCACTATCTTGGAAGAGGTTTCAATCGATTATGATGAGAACAAAGTTGCTACTTATGATAATTATTGTGATGATACATATGCTATAAAAGTAGTGATGATTATATTTATAAAACTTGTCATGATTAT
Organism: Triticum urartu; assembly: GCF_003073215.2. Taxonomy (NCBI): domain Eukaryota; kingdom Viridiplantae; phylum Streptophyta; class Magnoliopsida; order Poales; family Poaceae; genus Triticum; species Triticum urartu. The sequence continues at coordinate 468,108,628 of NC_053023.1, forward strand.
GATTACCCTTTTTCTGAACATTACTCCTTTAATGTGGAAACAATTTATAGTATTCGAGTCTCTTATGATACTCCCACTATTCCGAATGAGAAGAATTTTGCTTCTGTGGAGAGTAATAAAATTTCTATGCTTGTAGATCATGAAAAGAATGCTTTATGTGGTAGTTATATTGTTGAATTCATTCATGACGCTACTGAAAATTATTATGAGGGAGGAATATATGCTTGTAGGAATTGCAATAATATCAAGTTTCCTCTCTATGTGCTTAAAGTTTTGAAGTTATGCTTGTTTTGCCTTCCTATGCAAGTTGATTCTTGTTCCCACAAGTTTTTTGCTCACAAAAATCCCTATTCATAGGAAGTGGGTTAGACTTAAATGTGCTAGTCATATTCTTCATGATGTTCTCTTTATGTTACAATTCTTATCTTTTATTTGAGCATCGTTGAAATCATCATGCCTAGCTAGGGGCGTTAAATGATAGCGCTTGTTGGTAGGCAACCCAATTTTAATTTTGTTCCTTGCTTTTTGCTCCTGTTTAGTAATAAATAATTTATCTAGCCTCTGTTTTGGTTGTGTTTTTCGTGTTTAATTAGTGTTTGTGCCAAGTAGAACCGTTGGGAAGACTTGGGGAAAGTCTTTTTGATCTTGCTGTAAAAAACAGAAACTTTAGCGCTCACGAGATTAGCTGACATTTTTTATTGGAGAGTGATATTTAGTTAATTCTTTTTTCAGATGATTAATAGATAAATTTCTCACGTCCAGCAATTTATTTGAGAATTTTATGAGTTACAGAAGTATACGTTGGATCCAGATTACTACAGACTGTTCTGTTTTTGACATATTCTGTTTTTCATGTGTTGTTTACTTATTTTGATGAATCTATAGCTAGTAAAAGAGTTTATAAACCATAGAGAAGTTGGAATACAGTAGGTTTAACACCAATATAAATAAATAATGAGTTCATTACAGTACCTTGAAGTGGTGTTTTGTTTTCTTTCGCTAACGGAGCTTACGAGTTTTCTGTTAAGTTTTGTGTTGTGAAGTTTTCAAGTTTTGGGTAAAGATAGGATGGACTATGGAATAAGGAGTGACAAGAGCCTAAGCTTGGGGATGCCCAAGGCACCCCAAGGTAATATTCAAGGACAACCAAAATCCTAAGCTTGGGGATGCACCGGAAGGCATCCCCTCTTTCGTCTTCGCTCATCGGTAACTTTACTTGGAGCTATATTTTTATTCACCACATGATATGTGTTTTGCTTGGAGCGTCATTTTATTTTCTTTAGTTTTTCTTGATGTTTGAATAAAATACCAAGATCTAAAATTCTTAAATGTTAGAGAGTCTTCACATAGTTGCATAATTATTCGATTACTCATTGATCTTCACTTATATCTTTCAGAGTAGTTTGTCATTTGCTCTAGTACTTCACTTATATGTTTTTAGAGCATGGTGGTGGTTTTGTTTTATAGAAACTATTATTCTCTCATGCTTCACTTCTATTATTATGAGAGTCTTAAACAACATGGTAATTTTCTTAAATAATCCTAATATGCTAGGTATTCAAGACTAGTAAAAAACTTCCTTATGAGTGTGTTGAATACTAAAAGAAGTTTGATACTTGATGATTGTTTTGAGACATGGAGGTAGTGATATCAATGTTGTGCTAGTTGAGTAGTTGTGAATTTGAGAAATACTTGTGTTGAAGTTTGCAAGTCCCGTAGCATGCACGTATGGTAAACGTTATGTAACAAATTTGAAACATGAGGTGTTATTTGATTGTCTTCCTTATGAGTGGCGGTCGGGGACGAGCGATGGTCTTTTCCTACCAATCTATCCCCCTAGGAGCATGCGCGTAATGCTTGGTTTTTGATGACTTGTAGATTTTTGCAATAAGTATGTGAGTTCTTTATGACTAATGTTGAGTCCATGGATTATACGCACCTTTCTAGCCTCTTCGGTACCGTGCATTGCCCTTTCTCACCTTGAGAGTCGGTGCAAACTTTGCCGGTGCATCCAAACCCCGTGATATGATACGCTCTATCACACATAAACCTCCTTATATCTTCCTCAAAACAGCCACCATACCTACCTATTATGGTATTTCCATAGCCATTCCGAGATATATTGCCATGCAACTTTCCATTGTTCCGTTTATTATGACACACATCATCATTGTCATATTGCTTTGTATGATCATGTAGTTGACATAGTATTTTTGGCAAAGCCACCGTTCATAATTTTTCATACATGTCACAGTTGATTCATCGCAATACCGGTACACAGCCGGAGGCATTCATATAGAGTCATATCTTGTTCTAAGTATCGAGTTGTAATTCTTGTGTTGTAAGTAAATAAAAGTGTGATGATCATCATTATTAGAGCATTGTCCCAGTGAGGAAAGGATGATGGAGACTATGATTCCCCCACAAGTCGGGATTAGACTCCGGAAAAAAAAAAGGAAAGGCCAAAAAAGGAGAAAAAAAGAGAAGGCCCAAAAAAACAAAAAAAAACAAAAAAATATGAGAGAAAAAAGAGAAGGCACAATGTTACTATCCTTTTACCACACTTGTGCTTCAAAGTAGCACCAAGATCTTCATGATAGAGAGTCTCTTATGTTGTCACTTTCATATACTAGTGGGAAATTTTCATTATAGAACTTGGCTTGTATATTCCAACAATGGGCCTCCTCAAGTGCCCTAGGTCTTCGTGAGCAAGCAAGTTGGATGCACACCCACTTAGTTCTTTTGTTGAGCTTTCATACATTTATAGCTCTATTGCATCCGTTGCATGATAATCCCTACTCCTTGCATTGACATCAATCGATGGGCATCTCCATAGCACATTGATTAGCCTCGTTGATGTGAGACTTTCTCCCTTTTTGTCTTCTCCACATAACCCCCTCATTATATTCTATTCCACCCATAGTGCTGTATCCATGGCTCACGCTCATGTATTGCGTGAAGATTGAAAAACTTTGAGATTACTAAAGTATGAAACAATTGCTGGGCTTGTCATCGGGGTTGTGCATGATGAGAGCATTCTTGTGTGACGAAATTGGAGCATGACTAAACTATATGATTTTGTAGGGATGAACTTTCTTTGGCCATGTTATTTTGAGAGGACATAATTGCTTAGTTAGTATGCTTGAAGTATTATTATTTTTTATGTCAATATTAAACTTTTGTCTTGAATCTTATGGATCTGAATATTCTTGCCACAATAAAGAGAACTACATGGATAAATATATTAGGTAGCATTCCACGTCAAAAATTCTGTTTTTATCATTTACCTACTCGAGGACGAGTAGGAATTAAGCTTGGGGATGCTGATGCGTCTCCAACGTATCTATAATTATTGATAGTTCCATGCTATTATATTATCAACCTTGGATGTTTTATATGCATTTATATGCTATTTTATATGATTTTTGGGACTAACCTATTAACCTAGATCCCAGTGCCAGTTTCTGTTTTTCCCTTGTTTTAGAGTATCACAAAAAAGGAAAATCAAACGGAGTCCAATTGACCTGAAACTTCACGGAACTTATGTTTGGACCAGAAGAAGCCCACGGAGTACCGGAGTTGGATCAGGAGAGTGCCAGGCTGCCCACGAGGGTGGGGGGTGCGCCCACCCCTTGGGCGCACCACCTGCCTCGTGGACAGCCCGGAGGTCAACCAACGTACTTCTTCCTCCCATATATACCCATATACCCTAAAAACTTCGGGGAGCACAATAGATTGGGAGTTCCGTCGCTAGAAGCCTCCGTAGCCACCGAAAGCCAATCTAGACCCATTCTGGCACCCTTCCGGAAGGGGAATCCCACTTTGGTGGCCATCTTCATCATCCCGGCGCTCTCCATGACGAGGATGGAGTAGTTCTCCCTCGGGGATGAGGGTATGTACCAGTAGCTATGTGTTTGATCTCTCTCTCTCTCACTCATGTTCTTGAGGTGGTACGATCTTGATGTATCGCGAGCTTTGCTATTATAGTTGGATGTTATGATGTTTCTCCCCCTCTACTCTCTTGTAATGGATTGAGTTTTCCCTTTGAAGTTATCTTATCGGATTGGGTCTTTAAGGATTTGAGAACACTTGATGTATGTCTTGCGAGGGATACCCGTGGTGACAATGGGGTATTCTATTGATCCACTTGATGTATGTTTTGGTGATCAACTTGCGGGTTCCGCCCATGAACCTATGCATAGGGGTTGGCACACGTTTTCATCTTGACTCTCTGGTAGAAAATTTGGGGCACTCTTTGAAGTACTTTGTGTTGGTTTGAATAGATGAATCTGAGATTGTTTGATGCATATCGTATAATCATACCCACGGATACTTGAGGTGACTTTGGAGTATCTAGGTGACATTAGGGTTTTGGTTGATTTGTGTCTTAAGGTGTTATTTTACTACGAACTCTAGGGCTGTTTGTGACACTTTTAGGAATAGCCCTATGGATTGATCGGAAAGAATAACTTTGAGGTGGTTTCATATCCTACCATAATCTCTTCGTTTGTTCTCCGCTATTAGTGACTTTGGAGTGACTCTTTGCTGCATGTTGAGGAATAGTTATGTGATCCAATTATTATATTATTGTTGAGAGAACTTGCACTAGTGAAAGTATGAACCCCAGGCCTTGTTTCAAAGCATCACAATACCGTTTACGCTCACTTTTATCATTAGTTACCTTGCTGTTTTTGTATTTTCAGATTACAAAAACCTTTATCTATAATCCATATTACACTTGCATCACCATCTCTTCGCCGAACTAGTGCACCTATACAATTTACCATTGTATTAGGTGTGTTGGGGACATAAGAGACTCTTTTGTTGTTGCAGGGTTGCTTGAGAGAGACCATCTTCATCCTACGCCTCCTACGGATTGATAAACCTTAGGTCATCCACTTGAGGGAATTTTGCTACTGTCCTACAAACCTCTGCACTTGGAGGCCCAACAACGTCTACAAGAAGAAGGTTGTGTAGTAGACATCAAGCTCTTTTCTGGCGCTGTTGCCGGGGAGGTTAGCGCTTGAAGGTATATCTTTAGTTCTTGCAACCGAGTCTTTTTATTTCTTGTTTTATCACTAGTTTAGTTTATAAAAGAAAACTAGAAAAAATATGGAATTGAGTTTGCCTCATACACTTCATCTTTTTAATATCTTTCGTGAGTATGATGGAAAGGAAAATCGTGCCAAAGTGTTAAAAGAAGAATGCATTAGAATGTTTGGCACTAAATATTTGAATGAAGAGCATGATTACAATTAATGATGGCAATGGGTCGGGTTTGGGTCGGGTTGAACAATATCATATCAATATCCATATCCAGGAAGACACTCTTTGCCCGCCCATGAAAAAAATCCACGGGTGAAAAATTGTGTCCATGTCCAAACCCGATGGATATCCATACCCACTGGATATCCAATGGGTCCTCTCAAGATATAAAAATAAGACATAAGACAATGTTAACATAAGATCTTCCATTCTTCACCTCGTGGCAAGCTGGACTTTACTTATTGTAAACATCAACTTATGGTAAATCAACGTCCACTAACAACCTAATATCATTTTGTATTTTTCTAAAAGATGAGAATGATGAGTCATTTAACTAGGAGATAAAAATTAAGGGAAGCGGCACTGGAGTATGTTAGTGGGGATTGAATGTCAACTAATGAAAGTTAAAGTGGGGATTGTGCAATTTCCTTTTGCATGCTTTACATAACAAAGTTTAAAATTGTAGTGGGACATGTGACTATGGGGTAGGGATAGCAGATTTTCGCCCATTAATTCATACTATTGAGTTGGGTTTGGGTATATCCACGGGTACAAGATTATATCCATGCCCTACCCGCGAGCAATCGGGTCGGGTTTTGGCACCGCCCATGGGCACAAAAGCATATCCAAACCCTATCCATTCGGGCCGGATATCCATGGGTATCCATGTCCATGGGTAAAATTGCCATCCTTAATTGCAATGTTGTTACTATGAACTCCTTGAATATCCATAGTACTAATGATGATTGCACTAGTTATGATGAAAATGTCTCCTATAAACATGTCAATTTTTGTGGAGTGCATTGGGTTTGCAAGTACACACCAAATAGGGAAGATAGATATTGCAAGAGGCATAAGCATTTAGAAACAAAATTGTTGCAAGAAAGGCTAGAAGTTTGTGCTGAAAATTTAAATTTTCTTAGCCGTACTTGTGAACTTTGCAATGAACATGATCATTTAAGTACCCAATGCAAATTGTTTCATGATCATATCGTGTCCAAAAATTGTGATGACTTAATTTCCCTTGCACATCATAATGAACTTAGTTTGCTCTTGGGTTATGAAGAAATGAAATGTATAACTAAGGTTATTCCAGAATTTGCCCTTGATAGAGTTCTTCATTTTGATCTAGAGGAAATTTATATGTATTGTGCGGTGAATTGTATTGAAAATCCTTATATTGCCAATTACATAAAGAAAAGAAAACGAATAGAAGATGAAGAGAATACTAATGAAAGGGAAGAGACTTCCCAATATCCTCCTATTATTTCTTATGATGAATCAGGTAACGAGGAGGAGCCTTCTATTCAACCAATCTCATTAATAAGAAGCTCCAAAAAGAGGATTGAACCCACACATGATGTGGTGAAGAAGAAGAAAAGAAAAAAAGTAAGAGAGGTAAAAAGTCTCTCCCAAATAATGTTGCTCCTATTATTGTTGTGCCTAATGAAAATGAATCAAAAATAATCGTGGAAGATGATGCACTTGATGATGATCTCGTTATGCCTATTGCTTGTTGTGATGATTATGATTGGGAAGATAATGATACTTCTTATTATCTTGAAAATCTGTTTGGCACTTGCTTGGAAGAATATCATAATTGCTATACTATTGGTGCTATCCATACTATTAATGATGAGAGTGATTATGCTTATGACATGAAAAGGCCCAAGCTTGGGGATGTTATGTTTGAAGAAGATGATGTTTTTGAGAATATATTTGCTGAAATTAATGTTTGTCCCAAGCTTGGGGATGCTATGTCTAATGAAGATGATATTTTTAGCCTCTCAAGTTTTGATATGAAAATTTATGATGATGATAGCATGACTCCTACTTATGATAATTATGAAAGTGGATTTGGAGAGGTCATGACTTCATTTAGTGATGATTCCACAATCTTGGAAGAGGTTTTAATCGATTATGATGAGAACAAAGTTGCTACTTATGATAATTATTGTGATGATACATATGCTATAAAAAGTAGTCATGATCATATTTATAAAACTTGTCATGATTATGATTACCCTTTTTCTGAACATTACTCCTTTAATGTGGAAACAATTTATAGTATTCGAGTCTCTTATGATACTCCCACTATTCCGAATGAGAAGAATTTTGCTTCTATGGAGAGCAATAAAATTTCTATGCTTGTAGATCATGAAAATAATGCTTTATGTGGTAGTTATATTGTTGAATTCATTCATGATTCTACTGAAAGTTATTATGAGGGAGGAATATATGCTTGTAGGAATTGCAATAATATCAAGTTTCCTCTCTATGTGCTTAAATTTTTGAACTTATGCTTGTTTGCCTTCCTATGCAAGTTGATTCTTGTTCCCACAAGTTGTTTGCTCACAAAATCCCTATTAATAGGAAGTGGGATAGACTTAAATGTGCTAGCCATATTCTTCATGATGCTCTCTTTATGTTACAATTCTTATCTTTTATTTGAGCATCGTTGAAATCATCATGCCTAGCTAGGGGCGTTAAATGATAGCGCTTGTTGGGAGGCAACCCAATTTTAATTTTGTTCCTTGATTTTTGCTCCTGTTTAGTAATAAATAATTTATCTAGCCTCTGTTTTGGTTGTGTTTTTCGTGTTTAATTAGTGTTTGTGCCAAGTAGAACCGTTGGGAAGACTTGGGGAAAGTCTTTTTGATCTTGCTGTAAAAAACAATAACTTCAGCGCTCAGGAGATTAGCTGACATTTTTTATTGGAGAGTGATATTTAGTTAATGATTTTTTCAGATGATTAATAGATAAATTTCTCACGTCCAGAAATTTATTTGATAATTTTATGAGTTCCAGAAGTATACGTTGGATCCAGATTACTACAGACTATTCTGTTTTTGACATATTCTGTTTTTCATGTGTTGTTTACTTATTTTGATGAATCTATGGCTAGTGAAAGAGTTTATAAACCATAGAGAAGTTGAAATACATTATGTTTAACACCAATATAAATAAATAATGATTTCATTACAATACCTTGAAGTGGTGTTTTGTTTTCTTTCGCTAACGGAGCTTACGAGTTTTCTGTTAAGTTTTGTGTTGTGAAGTTTCAAGTTTTGGGTAAAGATTCGATGGACTATGGAATAAGGAGTGGAAAGAGCCTAAGCTTAGGGATGCCCAAGGAACCACAAGGTAATATTCAAGTACAACCAAAAGCCTAAGCTTGGGGATTCCCCGGAAGGCATCCCCTCTTCCGTCTTCGTTCATCGGTAACTTTACTTGGAACTATATTTTTATTCACCACATGATATGTGTTTTTCTTGGAGCGTCATTTTATTTTCTTTAGTTTTGCTTGATGTTTAAATAAAATACCAAGATCTTAAATTCTTAAATGTTAGAGAGTCTTCACATAGTTGCATAATTATTCGACTACTCATTGATCTTCACTTATATCTTTCGGAGTAGTTTGTCATTTGCTCTAGTATTTCACTTATATGTTTTTAGAGCACGGGGGTGGTTTTGTTTTATAGAAACTATTATTCTCTCATGATTCACTTAGATTATTTTGAGAGTCTTAAACAACATGGTAATTTGCTTAAATAATCCTAATATGCTAGGTATTCAAGACTAGTAAAAAACTTTCTTATGAGTGTGTTGAATACTAAGAGAAGTTTGATGCTCGATGATTGTTTCGAAACATGGAGGTAGTGATATCAATGTTGTGCTAGTTGAGTAGTTGTGAATTTGAGAAATACTTGTGTTGAAGTTTGCAAGTCCCGTAGCATGCACGTATGGTAAACGTTATGTAACAAATTTGAAACATGAGGTGTTATTTGATTGTATTCCTTATGAGTGGCGGCCAGGGACGAGCGATGGTCTTTTCCTACCAATCTATCCCCCTAGGAGCATGTGCGTAATGCTTGGTTTTTGATGACTTGTGGATTTTTGCAATAAGTATGTGAGTTCTTTATGACTAATGTTGAGTCTATGGATTATACACACTCTCACCCTTCCATCATTGCTAGCCTCTTCGGTACCATGCATTGACCTTTCTCACCTTGAGAGTCGGTGCAAACTTCGCCGGTGCATCCAAACCCCGTGATATGATACGCTCTATCACACATAAACCTCCTTATATCTTCCTCAAAACAGCCACCATACCTACCTATTATGGCATTTCCATAGCCATTCCGATATATATTGCCATGCAACTTTCCACCGTTCCGTTTATTATGACACACATCATCATTGTCATATTGCTTTGCATGATCATGTAGTTGACATCGTATTTATGGCAAAGCCACCATTCATTATTTTTCATACATGTCACACTTGATTCATTGCAATCTCGGTACACCGCCAGAGGCATTCATATAGAGTCATATCTTGTTCTAAGTATCGAGTTGTAATTCTTGAGTTTTAAGTAAATAAAAGTGTGATGATCATCATTATTAGAGCATTGTTCCAGTGAGGAAAGGATGATGGAGACTATGATTCCCCCACAACTCGGGATAAGACTCCGGACGAAAAAAAGGAAAGGCCAAAAAAAGGAGAAAAAAAAGAGAAGGCCCAAAAAACAAAGAAAATATGAGAGAAAAAGAGAGAAGGGACAATGTTACTATACTTTTACCACACTTGTGCTTCAAAGTAGCACCAAGATCTTCATGATAGAGAGTCTCTTATGTTTTCACTTTCATATACTAGTGGGAAATTTTCATTATAGAACTTGGCTTGTATATTCCAACAATGGGCCTCCTCAAGTGCCCTAGGTCTTCGTGAGCAAGCAAGTTGGATGCACACCCACTTAGTTCTTTTGTTGAGCTTTCATACATTTATAGCTCTATTGCATCCGTTGCATGACAATCCCTACTCCTTGCATTGACATCAATCGATGGGCATCTCCATAGCTCCATGATTAGCCTCGTTGATGTGAGACTTTCTCCCTTTTTGTCTTCTCCACATAACCCCCTCATTATATTCTATTCCACCCATAGTGCTATATCCATGGCTCACGCTCATGTATTGCGTGAAGATTGAAAAACTTTGAGATTACTAAAGTATGAAACAATTGCTGGGCTTGTCATCGGGGTTGTGCATGATGAGAGCATTCTTGTGTGACGAAAATGGAGCATGACTAAACTATATGATTTTGTAGGGATGAACTTTCTTTGGCCATGTTATTTTGAGAGGACATAATTGCTTAGTTAGTATGCTTGAAGTATTATTATTTTTATGTCAATATTAAAATTTTTTCTTGAATCTTATGGATCTGAATATTCTTGCCACAATAAAGAGAACTACATGGATAAATATGTTAGGTAGCATTCCACATCAATTTTTTTTTATTGTTTTAGAGTACCGCCTGGGGTCACGTCAACAGGACGCCCGTTAGCTTTGTACAGAGGGAAGTTCAGGTGCGTCACTCAGGCAGTTCAGATTGTGATCAGAATATTATTCTGATCCCGTGATCAGAATATTATTCTGATCCCGTGATCAGAATATTATTCTGATCCCGTGATCAGAATAGTGTTTATACACACACACACACACACATAGGACTAAGCTATTCTGTTTCGCGTAACAGAATATTATTCTGTTTCGCTACTTGAACGAATGGTTTCAGGTGACTGTACTGACAATTTTCATCACGTCGAACTGATCCTCCTCGATTTTTTTCGTTGGAACGGGGCGTGTAATATATCATTGGAAAGCTCTTGACATCTAGATTACAATAATATAGAACTTTTTTGCAAAATCATCTTGGTTTTGAAAAGATGGCTCTTTCAAAACTGCTCTTAAACCATGATGATTTTGCAAAGAAGTTCTATATTATTGTAATTTAGATGTCAAGAGCTTTCCAATGATATATTACACGCCCTGTTCTGACGAAAAAAATCAAGGAGGACCAGTTCGACTCCTCGATTTTCATCAGTACAGCCGCCTGAAACCGTCAGTTCAAGTAGCGAAACAGAATAATATTCTGTTACACAAAACAAAATAGCCTGGATGTATATATATATGCTTAGTGTGTAGTAATGTGATATGGTTAATTAGTGTAGAACGTGATGAATATGCTCTTAATTAGCTAGTGTGTAGTAATGTGACATGCTCATTTACCATACTAGAAGACACCCCGCACATTGCAGCGGGAATTTGTAGCAATAACTATAGTGCTTATGAAAATTCATAAGCAAAAGCAATATGTAGAAGTAATTATCGAGAAATATTAGGTTCATGATCTTAATACAAACTTTTTGGAGCGCAAAATTCATGTTGAACTATATTATATTTACTAACCTCGGGCAGGACAAAACATAATATAGCTTCTCATTTTAGCAAGTAGAACCTACCTAAGAGCAATAGCGTGCATGGTTCAGAAGTGTAGTAATGCAAGACTGTTCGATAATGCGAGAAACTTCTGCAAATAATGTGTTCATTTTTCATCTAAGGACCTAATGTTGCGATTTGTTAATTTGACGATTAATTCCTGAACAAAAAATTACAGTTATATTGCATTGATTTCCATGGCATAAAATACATCACATATGAATAGGATGAGCAAAATGGTAAGAAAAACTAACCCTTTAAATGAAGCATGAGATATGGTTTCAAATTTTGCATTATGGTTGCATACAACAAAATTAATAGTATTCAGTTAGCCACCCCCAAGGTGCCGAACAAAGTGTTCAAGAATAAGATTAGATCAACTCGAAATCTTGATCTGGCAGAACTTCAGAAGGAACTCCATAAATGGCTCGTCTAATCTGACTACAACATTGTAGATCATATGAAATATGGCTTTATTATTCACAAAAAATGTCTTGATTATGTAACATACATGGGTAAATATCAAGTAGATTAGACGGATTGTGACTACTAAGCTATCGTGTGGGTACTATTGTAGCAGGAAAGTACATACTCACATGAATAGAAACTTGCTCTGTGTGAATGCAAGAAGCTTTCTTTATTTTTATCCATTAATTGAATTGATGCAAAGCAGCAAGCTCTGTGTAAAGGCCAGAAGTTAGATTGTGACTTGTGAATCATTCTTGCATACATAAATCTGTACATGTATTTCGCAGAAACTTGAAAGATAAAGGATGATGCAAAAATAGAGGGGGATGACACATCTGGAAAGAGATGCGGATCCATGGAATTTAGGAGTGCATGGAGCACAAGTACAGGCCAGGGGAAAGGAGTGTATTACCATATACCTCCGATTTTCACGGGCATGCGATTTGGCATCTCCAACATCCCAATCGCTCATGGCGGCCGCGCCAGGTGGATGGCCTGCTGGAGCGGCTGGAGGTCGCTCCTGCGCGCTGCATCGCCATGGGTCCCCGCGGGGCTGGGAACCGCCTGGTTTTAGAGTATCGCAGAAATGGAAAATCAAACGGAGTCCAATTGACCGGAAACTTCACGGAACTTATTTTTGGAACAGAAGAATCCCACGGAGTACCGAAGTTGGACCAGGAGAGTCCCGGTCTGCCCACGAGGGTGGGGGCGCGCCCACCCCCTGGGCGCGCCCCCCTGCCTCATGGACAGCCCGGAGGTCCACCGACGTACTTCTTCCTCCCATATATACCCATATACCCTAAAAACTTCGGGGATCACAATAGATTGGGAGTTCTGCCGCCAGAAGCCTCCAGAGCCACCGAAAGCCAATCTAGACCCGTTCCGGCACCCTGCCGGAGGGGGAATCCCTCTCCCGTTGCCATCTTCATCATCCCGGCGCTCTCCATGACGGGGAGGGAGTAGTTCTCCCTCGGGGCTGAGGGTATGTACTAGTAGCTATGTGTTTGATCTCTCTCTCTCTCTCTCGTGTTCTTGAGGTTGTACGATCTTGATGTATCACGAGCTTTGCTATTATAGTTGGATCTTATGATGTTTCTGCCCCTCTACTCTCTTGTAACGGATTGAGTTTTCCCTTTGAAGTTATCTTATCGGATTGAGTCTTTGAGGATTTGTGAACACTTGATGTATGTCTTGCCATGCTTATCTGTGGTGACAATGGGATATCACGTGATCCACTTGATGTATGTTTTGGTAATCAACTTGCGGGTTCCGCCCATGAACCTATGCATAGGGGTTGGCACACGTTTTCGTCTTGACTCTTTGGTAGAAACTTTGGGGCACTCTTTGAAGTACTTTGTGTAGGTTTGAATAGATGAATCTGAGATTGTGTGATGCATATCTGTAACATCCCAAAATTCTAAATTTTGGAATGTTATAATAAATAGATGGATTTGATTGATTGTTTGATTGATTGGGTGAAGTGAGTGAAATTCGGAACTTTTGAAAGTTAAATGAGAGGGAATAAAAGGACTTTCCCAAACTTTCATATTTGCTTTCTGATCTCCATGAATTCAAATTCTTTTCAACCCAAAACCCTAGAGAGAAGATGACATGACTTCTTCCATTTAAATAAATGAAAAGGGTGTTTGAAAAATATTTGAATTCCATTGGGAAATATTTTTTTCAATTCAGAAACTTTATGCAACTCAATGATTTTCACGAGAGAAGATAAAATGACTTCTTCAAATTATATGAAATATGAGTTGGGAGTTTCAAAGGATCAAATTCAAAGTCTTTTGAATTTATTTTCAATTTGGAGTTATTTGAGTTTTATTCAAATTATTTTTCTCCAAAAAAATAAAATACATGGAAAATAGGGTAACATAATTCCCTACAATAGAAAATTGAAGAAAAATTAATTTGAAATCATTTTGGTATTTTTAAAATGATTTTTGTTGAATTTTAATAGACCAGTAGCACTGTTTGAATTATTAGAATTTGTGTGTATTTTATTTACTGCTAGAAAAATGTTCATCTCGTAGAAAATCTTTTTCTGAAAATTTTGATATATTATATGCCTATATTTTTTTTGTTTAGTTTATTTTTATTCGTCTGGAAAATCAAAAAAAGCTTCTTTCTCTTTTGGACGAACTGGGCCGCGGCCCAGCCAGCCAGCCCAGCCGGCCCAGCGCGCCCGCACCCGTCCCCGAGCTCCAGCGGGAGTCCGCCGCCCGCACGCCATCGCCCGCGACGCCGTCCCCGCCGCGGACTCCTCGCCGCCTCTCTCCTTGCCCCTCCCGCAAGTCGTCCGTCGCCCCGGCCCTTAAATAGCGGAGCCACCCCGCCTCTCCCTCCTCTCCCCTCGCCGCACATCCCGCGCGCTGCCGCCTGCCGCAAACCGCCGCCGCCGCTGCTAAGGCCGCGCCGCCTCCGCCGGTCCTCTGCCGGTCTGCCGCGCCGCATGCCGGAGCCGCCCGCACCGCGCCCCTCCGCCGCCTCGCCGCGCACACTGCGTCGCTTGCCCGACCGCCGCTCGCCAGCGCCTCGTCTCGCCGGAGTTGACCGGTCCGCCGCCGCCGGATCCGATCCGCCCCGAACCGGTATAAACCGCCCCGGTCCGGTTTATTTCATATAGGTTTTCTCTGGTTTTCTTTTAAAACCGGTTTTTGTTTAGGTTATTATTTAGAGAACGTTCGCTGGTTAGGTTTATAAGACGAACGTTCGTTATTTAAGTTTTTTTCTATTAATTTTCAGCCAGGGACTCGTTTGTGAATATTTTATTTACAAATTGGCCCCTATTTTTCAAACGACTATAACTTTTTACTCGTTAGTCCAAATTCAACGAAACCAACACCCACATCTTCGTTATGATCCCCTCTATCCGGATAAACAACTTAAACATGTTTTTGAAAAGTTTAAAATTTGAATTAGATCAGATTTGAATTCAAAGTTCGTTTGATCATAACTTGAGTCTCGTAGCTCCGTTTTAGTTGATTCTTTTTGCAAATCGAAGCTTTGACCTAAACATTCTGATAAGGCCAAATTCACATAATTTTGGTACTGTTAGAAATTGTTTTATGTTGCAAGGGTTATTTGCTTGGTTTTGATGTTTTCCGAATTGTTTTCTTCATTCTTTCTGATCTTTTGAGTGATTGCTTATGTGTGGTTACTATTGCTTGATTACGATAGATTGACCGAAGTGTGACGAGTAGATCTATCAAGAGTTTTGAGTGCGAATCATCTTCATCAACATTGCAGGCAAGTTCACACTTTGATCATATCCCCTTTCATACCTAGTTTTTATGCATTAGTTTCACCCTCAAACATTGCATGAGTAGGATTGATAACATGTGGGTATTGGGAAGTAGTTGATGAGGTAGGAACCTATTGCCCTGCATTCAAACCTTGGGAGTTACTATTACGTTATGCTTATAGTGCCATGCTATGCTCGTAGACGTGGATTGGGTTTGAGAGTATTTCATGATAGGTGTGAGATTGTTAATTAATGGTTCAACTTAAGGTGGCAACTTTAATACACATCTGGGTGGATTGCTAGGGGCACCCTGGGGATATACCAGTGGACTTGCCCGGACACCTGGGGATATACCAGTGTTGTCCTAGGAGATCCCGGGGATATACCGTGTGATCATACTACGGTCCACCACCCAGGCTCAAAGGGATCATAAGATTATTCATGCTAGAAACTTCCATGTGCAGCCACAAGCTATTATGGGCTCTAGCATAGTTGATTAAGTCGTGTGAACTCTTACAGTGGTAGACTAGCAGATGTAGGGGTTGTAGGTGGTACGGTCTACCCATCGTAAGGTGCAAACGCTTCTGGAAGACTATGTCTCGGTCATCCGTCTTCTCAAACACCATGTAGTGCGAGAAACCAAACGGATGCGATCGAGTCTTGTGGGGGAAAAGTGCGCAAACCTCTGCAGAGTGTACAAACTAATCATGATTAGCCGTGTCCCCGGTTATGGACATCTTGAGTATCTAGTACTTGGATTATCATGTTGATCTCATCACATTACTTTAAATTAAGTTTGTTGGGTTTAATGATGTTATTTAATTGGGATTGAGAATACTGTCAACCATTCTCAATGTTCAACAACCACCATGATAGTTAAATATAATTTATTCCTTTGTAGTAGGGAAAAATTGGCTTTACGCAAAAACCTTAAACCGTAGAGCTTTTCCACCAGCCAAATATGCATGTTGTGATAGCCATTGTTCATCATTTCTCTCTTTGATGTGAATTTGCCAGTACATTCAATGTACTGACCCTTTGTGGCTGCAACGTCTCATGTTGCAGGATTATCTTACGACGAGTAAGTGATACGTTAGGGTTACGATTTCTACACTCAACTTTGCCATTGGTGTTGATGGGAATCCACAACCTTGTTACTTCCGCTATTTTGGATTGAGGTAATAGTATCTTACGTTACTTATACATGTGATTTACCTCTATTATAAATCCTCGAGTACTGTGTGTGTCAGCATACCGATCCAGGGATGACACTTAAGCACAGAGACTTGATCCATTCGGGTCGGGTCGCTACAAGATGGTATCAAAGCACATGTTGACTGTAGGACATGACCCTAGAAACTTGCAAGCCCATAGCAAAGATTTTTCTCTACAACTTTCCCTTTCAAAAAGATATTTTACCTCTCTTCTCTTCTGAGCTTATTCAAAAATTCCCTTTAGTGAGACCATACCCCTTTCCCTTTTGACCACACGAAGATTCGACTGATGAGATCACTCCAAGAAGTACGAGATATCGGACAACTAAGGCCACTTCGGAATGAAGAGTATTTTCCGTGCATCTGAATAATGGAAACTACAACGGTTGAAGGCCGAAGACAAGTAGAATTTGAAGGCTCTGAAGAATTCCTAGATTTGTATGACCTAGCAAGGCTACCCTTATGGAACTTGGCAGACTATGGAAGTTGTCAATACCCGAGATCAAGGTGTATTGGAGAAAGACTGAAACAAGGAGCATGAGAACTCAAAGTTTTGTCAAAGAAAACCCTAAGGCAGGAGATATCAACTATGGAATGATAGCTCATGGGAAAGACAAGAGCAGAAACATGGTTATCCGTGATGTCATCACCCGCTGATGCTATTGTCACCATGCTGAGTTAAGGATGCTTTCTTCAGAATGGATTTGATGGAAGAAGGCTGATGGAGCATCTATCAGCAAGAGGTGAAGTTTTAACCTGAGCTAAGTGTATCACCAGGATCTGGAGTGTTACATCAAGAAGTTAAAATGGACCTACAAGAAGCAATATTTTGACAAGGAAGTATTTCATGAGGAACTCAGGACCTTGAAGATGAGAGTAGCCAAGCTGGAGGAGCAAAACCTCGAGAAACCGGAGTTTCATCAGGAACTAGACCATGGTTCATGCCAAGGATGTTGAAACCTAGAAGATTGAAATGCAACTCCGGAGTATTAAAGAATGTCACGAGAGACTTCACGTCAATAGAGATGATCTGGCAAAAGAACTTGGGAGAGACAAGCATGATCTGAAGAAGCCATTGGAGGCATGAACAAGGCTTGAAGAGTTTGGAGACGTTGAAGATTTATTGACCTTAGAAGACCAAACCCCTGTTATATACCTACGTTAGATGCGACAATTGTGAGCTGTCATTTGTTTGATGTTTTTCGACAGCCACAAAAAAAATCTGTCTTTTCAAAACTGTTGTTTGCATTGTGTGTATCCCTCTCTATCTCTCTTATCTCACCCCAAACCCATGGACCCAATAGAGGATGAATGGAGATGAGCTTGTATTTTCTGGACCGATGAGTTAGTTGGAGACAGACCGATGGATTCAGAACATGGAGGATCACATGGAGAATAACCCTATAGTCGGAAAGGATATGAACCAGCATGCCCTTCAGTGCTTTGAAAGAGGTGCTGCTACTTGGTGGAGGATGTACCAAACCATCAATGGATGGCAAGGAGTAACCACTTGGAAAGAATTTAAGTTGACTCTGCCAAAGTCTCGGCTTGTGTCCCAGAAGTTGAAGCCTTATGGAAAGGATATGAAGAAACCTTGTGCATGGAAGATTTGTGGAGAAATAGGACACACCCATAAAGAACACAAGGATGAATGCCCTAATTGTGAAGGGACTCACCCAGTTGAAGAATGCCCAACTAGGCAGATTACTTGTTTCTTGTGTGAAGGGACTACCCACTATCCTACTCAGTGTCACATTTACCCCCTGGTACAACGAACCATCCAGCAAAAGAAAGAAGTAATGAAAGGAGCCCTCATGGAAATTTTAGAAGAAACTGTGATGAAGGAAGAGGTGGAGGACACACCTAAAGAGGACCAGAGTAAACCCTGCACCAAGTCATGCTATTCATGTGGAGAAGGACACATCTCCCAGAATTGTATGAATGGGGATCTAGTAGAATTCCCGACGGAGGAAGTAGAGTATGACCCACAAGAAATAGAATCCATGATTGGAACGGAAAAGTCCAGGAAGAGAAACTGATTGGATTCCAGGAAGGACCGAAGTCATATCACCTGTT
This sequence comes from Triticum urartu, assembly GCF_003073215.2. Taxonomy (NCBI): domain Eukaryota; kingdom Viridiplantae; phylum Streptophyta; class Magnoliopsida; order Poales; family Poaceae; genus Triticum; species Triticum urartu. The sequence goes on from NC_053023.1 coordinate 468,127,183, forward strand.
ACAGGTGCAAGGAGTCAGGGCACTACCTCAACAATTGCCCAAAAAGGAAACCTCGATACTTGTCAGAAGTAATACGTTTTAGTTGTAATGGAGCGGGGCACTTTGCCAGAGAATGCCCCAAGGAGAAGGAAACTTGTGCTAGATAGTTGAGTTTGCAACAAAAGAAATGGAGTAGTAGAAGTGAGAACATTTTCTTTTATATTGAGGTGTTGAGTTGAGACATGTAATGGAAAAGCGAGAGATTGTAATCACTTGAGAATGAATAAAGTTAGCATCGTTGGTACTGATATGGATTTTATGAGTTGTTACTCTATGAAGAAGAATTTTGGCCATTCTGAGGATATGAGAAATATGGTCTATGGAAGATTTGTGCATTTTAAGGGTGGTAGTACCCTGTAAGAACCACTGACCCCTGGAAAAGATAAGGATACTCCACTGAGTGGATTTCGGACAAAATGAATACGAGTTTTGTCTCGATATGTGTGATACCCCAAGAGTATGTGGGATGAAGTTGAAGACCGTCAGTTGTTTGGACCAAATGTGATCAAAGGAGTCAGAAGAGAATGTTAAGTTGATTCGAGATAGACTGAAGGTAGCTTAGTCCAGGCAGAGGAGATATACAGACTTAAAAACGCAAGGAGGTAGTCTATGAAATGTGAGACAGAGCATGTCTTCGTGAGACCCCTCTGCGAGGAGTTAAACGATTTGGAGTTAAGGGACAGTTAGCCCTGAGATTTGTAGGACCATACCGAGTTTTGGAGCGTATGGGAGAAGAGGCCAACAAGTTGGAGTCACCCGAAGGACTGTCAGGAGTTCAAGATGTGCTTCACGTTTCCCAGTTGAAGAAGTGCCATGCATATCATATAATCATACCCACAGATACTTGAGGTGACATTGGAGTATCTAGGTGACATTAGGGTTTTGGTTGATTTGTGTCTTAAGGTGCTATTTTACTACGAACTCTAGGGCTGTTTGTGACACTTATCGGAATAGCCCAATGGATTGATCGGAAAGAATAACTTTGAGGTGGTTTCGTACCCTACCACAGTCTCTTCGTTTGTTCTCCGCTATTAGTGACTTTGGAGTGACTCTTTGTTGCATGTTGAGGGATAGTTATGTGATCCAATTATGTTATTATTGTTGAGAGAACTTGCACTAGTGAAAGTATGAACCCTAGGCCTTGTTTCAACGCATTGCAATACCGTTTATGCTCACTTTTATCATTAGTTACCTTGCTGTTTTTATATTTTCAGATTACAAAAACCTTTATCTATCATCCATATTGCACTTGTATCACCATCTCTTCGCTGAACTAGTGCACCTATACAATTTACCATTGTATTGGGTGTGTTGGGGACACAAGAGACTCTTTGTTGTTGCAGGGTTGCTTGAGAGAGACCATCTTCATCCTACGCCTCCTACGGATTGATAAATCTTAGGTCATCCACTTGAGGGAAATTTGCTACTGTCCTACAAATCTATGCACTTGGAGGCCCAACAACGTCTACAAGAAGAAGGTTGTGTAGTAGACATCACACACCGTGTCGCCGCCTGCTCCGGCTCGTACCTGTCTCGGCCTCGCAGGGGGAGGGGAGGGGTCCCGACCCCCCTCCCCCCTGCCCGGACTCGCGCTGCCGCATTGCTGCGCGCTAGGATTTGACATGATGCAATGCGGTTATTCTGTTTCCATCCCCAACGCAAGCACCCTAAACCCTAAAAACCCTAAGATAGATAGTGGGGTCACGGATGTGCCGGACTCGCCTCTGCATGCGACAATGCGGCACGCCGTGTCGTCGCCTGCTCCGGCTCATTCCTGTCTGGGCCTCGCAGGGGGAGGGGAACCCCCCTCCCTCCTGCTCGGCCTCGCGCTACCGCATTGCTGCGCGCTAGGATTTGACAGGACGCAATGTGGTTATTTTGTTTCCACCCCCACCGCAAGCACCCTAAACCCTAAGATAGATAGTGGGGTCACGGATGTGACGGACTCGCCTCCGCATGCCATGACGCGGCACACCGCGTCGTCGCCTGCTCCGGCTCGTTCCCGTCTCGGCCTCGCAGGGGGAGGGGAGGGGGGTCCCTCCCCCCTCCCCCTGCTCGGCCTCGCGCTACCGCATTTGTCAATACGCGCAATGCCGATTTCAATGTCTACAAAATATTTAAATCCAAAAATAACAACCTCAAATTAACATGTTAAAAACGATTATCACATAGAAGTTCAGGATAGTTATTCAGTGAAGAACAACAACTATTATAAGTACAAAAACATACTAGAAAAAATAAAAAAATACGCATATCCGTCGCCCAATTCCATGGCTGTTCATGGGGCTAAGTCAAAAAAATCCAAACCAATGCAAAGAATGAAAAGTAAACATAAAAAAGAAAGAAATACAAAGGACTTGCTTTATTACTTTGCAAAGAAGGAAAAGCAAAAGTTCACGTATGAACAACATAGAAGTCCAGCCTCTACAACGACCCTTAGATGATCTGGAAAAAGTGCATGCATACTTGGGCTAATCACATGATTGCTCACGAGACAAAAGTGTAAAAAGAACATTTGAAGAATTAAAATTACAAAGGAAACCAAACAAAGAAAATATAGAGCACCATGCACCTTCGCCTTGCAAATATGGAATGCAATCTGGAAAACCAGAAGTTCAACCATTAATAAAAAAAAGAGAAGTCCAGAACCTACCAAAGATAGTGGATGATCAAAAAACTATACCAAAACATAGACTAAAGGGAAAACAGGATGCATGTGCCTCTGGTCCAGCTCCACACTTACACGCTAGCTACAAAAAAATTGCAGAAGAAATCTAGTAAGGGTTTTTGATACAAAGGACTTGCTGCATTATCTTGCAACGAAAGAAAAGAAGAAGTTCAAGTATGACAACGCAGAAGTCCAGCACAGAAACCCGGATAGACCCACATGATCCACCTGATCCTCCCCCGATCCCGATCCCGAGCCGCCCCAGCCCCGACAGGATCCAACGAAGGAAAAGAAGAAGTTCAAGTATGACAACGCAGAAGTCCAGCTTGTACAATGACCATTAGATGATCTAGAAATAATGAACAAACGAATTCGTCCGAAGCATAAAATCATCTACACAAGATTGCAACACATCCGCACCCCCTTGCAAATGATATGGCAACTACCTTTCGACAACTAAAATGACCAGAGGGCAAATTTCAAAACCGCAAAAATAACCTGTGCAAAAACCCGCGGGAGTGCCAACATCAAATCACTAGAAATCAAACCGTAAGAACCCTCCCAATTAAAATTGACGGCCTAGTAAGCCTTGAATTTCACTAAAGTATGCAAATCAGGCAGCAAACTTTAAGGAAAAACGAGAAATCAACAGAAGCGTGGGTTGCATCTCAGGCGGATGAAGAACATGGGTGATTTCAAATTTGTTTGAAATAAACAAGAATTTGTGCTCCAAACTCGCACCAAAACCTAATCCCCATCGTTCTAGAGCTTCGACAACATCCACAACATGCATTAAACTTGTAACAGACACAAGTTCATCATGACCCTGAGAGCAAATCCGCCAACGTGCTAGAATACGAATCAAAACAAGCATTTAGATTCTAAAAAACGTGTCCACATTACACTTACATCACATAGAACACGAATGATCATAAAAAATCGCGAGAAAAGCCACGGTTGCGAAGATAGCCAGAAGGTTAGCTTTGTACAGAGGGAAGTTCAGGTGCGTCACTCAGGCAGTTCAGATTGTGATCAGAATATTATTCTGATCCCGTGATCAGAATATTATTCTGATCCCGTGATCAGAATAGTGTTTATACACACACACACACACACACACATAGGACTAAGCTATTCTGTTTCGCGTAACAGAATATTATTCTGTTTCGCTACTTGAACGAATGGTTTTAGGTGACTGTACTGACAATTTTCATCACGTCGAACTGATCCTCCTCGATTTTTTTCGTTGGAACGGGGCGTGTAATATATCATTGGAAAGCTCTTGACATCTAGATTACAATAATATAGAACTTTTTTGCAAAATCATCTTGGTTTTGAAAAGATGGCTCTTTCAAAACTGCTCTTAAACCATGATGATTTTGCAAAGAAGTTCTATATTATTGTAATTTAGATGTCAAGAGCTTTCCAATGATATATTACACGCCCTGTTCTGACGAAAAAAATCAAGGAGGACCAGTTCGACTCCTCGATTTTCATCAGTACAGCCGCCTGAAACCGTCAGTTCAAGTAGCGAAACAGAATAATATTCTGTTACACAAAACAAAATAGCCTGGATGTATATATATATGCTTAGTGTGTAGTAATGTGATATGGTTAATTAGTGTAGAACGTGCTGAATATGCTCTTAATTAGCTAGTGTGTAGTAATGTGACATGCTCATTTACCATACTAGAAGACACCCCGCACATTGCAGCGGGAATTTGTAGCAATAACTATAGTGCTTATGAAAATTCATAAGCAAAAGCAATATGTAGAAGTAATTATCGAGAAATATTAGGTTCATGATCTTAATACAAACTTTTTGGAGCGCAAAATTCATGTTGAACTATATTATATTTACTAACCTCGGGCAGGACAAAACATAATATAGCTTCTCATTTTAGCAAGTAGAACCTACCTAAGAGCAATAGCGTGCATGGTTCAGAAGTGTAGTAATGCAAGACTGTTCGATAATGCGAGAAACTTCTGCAAATAATGTGTTCATTTTTCATCTAAGGACCTAATGTTGCGATTTGTTAATTTGACGATTAATTCCTGAACAAAAAATTACAGTTATATTGCATTGATTTCCATGGCATAAAATACATCACATATGAATAGGATGAGCAAAATGGTAAGAAAAACTAACCCTTTAAATGAAGCATGAGATATGGTTTCAAATTTTGCATTATGGTTGCATACAACAAAATTAATAGTATTCAGTTAGCCACCCCCAAGGTGCCGAACAAAGTGTTCAAGAATAAGATTAGATCAACTCGAAATCTTGATCTGGCAGAACTTCAGAAGGAACTCCATAAATGGCTCGTCTAATCTGACTACAACATTGTAGATCATATGAAATATGGCTTGATTATTCACAAAAAATGTCTTGATTATGTAACATACATGGGTAAATATCAAGTAGATTAGACGGATTGTGACTACTAAGCTATCGTGTGGGTACTATTGTAGCAGGAAAGTACATACTCACATGAATAGAAACTTGCTCTGTGTGAATGCAAGAAGCTTTCTTTATTTTTATCCATTAATTGAATTGATGCAAAGCAGCAAGCTCTGTGTAAAGGCCAGAAGTTAGATTGTGACTTGTGAATCATTCTTGCATACATAAATCTGTACATGTATTTCGCAGAAACTTGAAAGATAAAGGATGATGCAAAAATAGAGGGGGATGACACATCTGGAAAGAGATGCGGATCCATGGAATTTAGGAGTGCATGGAGCACAAGTACAGGCCAGGGGAAAGGAGTGTATTACCATATACCTCCGATTTTCACGGGCATGTGATTTGGCATCTCCAACATCCCAATCGCTCATGGCGGCCGCGCCAGGTGGATGGCCTGCTGGAGCGGCTGGAGGTCGCTCCTGCGCGCTGCATCGCCATGGGTCCCCGCGGGGCTGGGAACCGCCTGGGGTCACGTCAACAGGACGCCCGTTAGCCACTAGATGTCTTTCTGCTCTCTCTCCTATGCTCGTCCCGTGGCGCTAGGAGTCGCCAGTAGCGCTCCACCAGCATCGTCGGAGGAGCGTAGTCGTGGGGAAGCAACGGTCATGCAGCGGGGAACCATGATGGCGGATGCGTCGTTCATGGGCTCCCCATCTACTCACTCGTCTGTCTTGGCGGCGGCATCGACCAGCGAGAGAAGGGGCTCTCCTTGCAAACCTCCACAGCAACTAGACTGTGCTCTAGTTCGTCACCACCGGGAAAGCCAAAGAGAGCTGGATTGTCGTGCTGGACCACATCGTGGGGTGTCGGATGGTCCTCACCAATAGCACCTGCGTCAGCTGCGAGCGGCAGTACGGACGTCCCGGGATGATGCAGCCATGGCCTGTTGGCTGCGAGCGAGAGCACGGACGAAACGGGATGATGTAGCGGCAGCGGCGATGATCTGCCTCTTGGCGGCTTGTGACTTCATTCGGTGGGCATAGCATTCCACAACTGGCATATCGGAGGAGGTAGCGATGAACTCTTTCCAACCGTTGGTGATCTTGACGCGGTGTGGTCAACATGATCAATAAACAACAACCATCGGAAGAGGGATGTAAGTGGAGAGGCTGATAGTAGGGACCCACACAAGCAAGTGCCTCTTTATTACGTGAAAAAATGATTGCTCCTGCTGACAGCTGGGACCCACCGGTTGTATCTTCCCATTGAAGGAAGTGCCTCCTTGTTATGTAAAAAAAACTATTCCTCCTGATGACAGTTGGGACCTAGTAGATTTGGTGGTTGACTTGTGGGCCTACTAAGCTCACGCGTACACAGGGCTTTGTCGACTTAAACAACAAATGATTCTAGTAGCTAGACCGATGGATGTTAATCCAACAGCCGTGCCGCTTCTTCAACCTCTGATCTCGCTCCTGTCTCCCGTGGGTGGCAGTGCTGCCGCGCACCCGACCCAGTCAAGTTTCCCACTCCTCTCCATCTGCAACTACACTGCGGCGTCTTCCCCATCTCCGGGTCGTTCCAATCTGGGGCCTCGCCGTCTTCCACTGGCCTTGGTGCGCTAGGCACAGTGTGGTCAATGTGGTCAACAAGAGAAAGTTATCGGAAGATGACTATACGTGGAGAGGCTGGCAGTGGGGCCGCACCATGCCCATGGACGCATGCATGCAACTGCATCCTTTTTACCCTAAAAATACTGTTTTCTCCCCCTGACAGCTGGGACCCACCAGCTACATCTTCGCACGCAAGGAACTGCGTCCTTATTACGGGAAAAAATGATTCCTCCCTTAACGTCTGGGATCCATCAGCTGTATCTTCGCACGCAAGGAAGTGCCTCCTTATCCTCCCTGACAGTTGGGACTCACCTGTCGAACCGTGCGTAGGGTTGTCTCTAGTAGCGAACGTGTATGTACATACTGGTCGATCGGTCTCTTTGCAAGGATGAACCATGGCCGAGCAAGGAGCGACACATGTGACGTAGCAGTTGAGGCTGTCCTGTATAAATCACGTACACGTACGTACAACCATGCTGCTAGAAAGTAAAGATGGATACATATGTACATACGGGCAGGGTCCCAAATGCGTATAGCAACATCGTCCTGTTCATCGGCAGCCAACTGGCTGGGTCGCAATGGAGGAAACATCATCGTGTTCATCAGGAGGCAACCGACTGGGTCGGAATACGTTGTGTTCATCGGGAGCCAATCCAGCTTGGACGGAACAGCTGAAACGAGGTCTGGCGTACCGTAGAACGGAGGAAACGGCCTTCTGTTCAATCGCGTACGGTTGAAACGGGGTCCTATTCATCGGGAAGGGATTGGCGTACTACAAAAGGGAGGAAACGAACCTGTGTTCGAATGCCTACTGTCGAAACAGGGTCCTGTTCATTGGGATGGTTGTGGCGTACCGTAAAACGGAGGAAACGAACTTTTGTTGGAGCGCCTACAATCGAAATGGGGTCCTGTTCATCCACCGTCTACTACCTCACTCCAGCCTCGACGGGCTACTGTTCATCCACAGGCTATTGTTCATCCAACCTCCACCAGCTACTGTTCATAGAGCCTCCACATGGTCCTGTTCATCCACCCCCAACCGGTTGGGGTGCGGCGGCCTCGTCAGGGTCCTGTTCATCCAACAGCAACGACCTACTACCACGGGGTCCTTGTCGGTGTCAAAACCGGCGGATCTCGGGTAGGGGGTCCCGAACTGTGCATCTAAGGCGGATGGTAACAGGAGACAAGGGACACGATGTTTACCTAGGTTCGGGCCCTCTTGAAGGAGGTAATACCCTACGTCCTTCTTGATTGTTCTTGATGATATGAGTATTACAAGAGTTGATCTACCACGAGATCGTAGAGGCTAAATCCTAGAAGCTAGCCTATGGTATGATTGTTTGTTGTCCTACGGACTAAACCCTCCGGTTTATATAGACACCGGAGGGGCTAGGGTTACACAGAGTCGGTTACAAGGGAGGAGATCTACATATCTGTATTGCCTAGCTTGCCTTCCACGCCAAGGATAGTTCCATCCGGACACGGGACGAAGTCTTCAATCTTGTATCTTCATAGTCCAACAGTCCGGCCAAAGGATATAGTCCGACTGTCCGGAGACCCCCTAATCCAGGACTCCCTCAGTATCCCCTGAACCAGGCATCAATGACGATGAGTCCGACGCGCAGTATTGTCTTCGGCATTGCAAGGCGGGTTCATCATCCGAATACTCCATGGAAGATTTTGAACACAAGGATAGTGTCCGGCTCTACAAAACATGTTGCACATACCACCGTAGAGAGAATAATATTTCCACAAATCTACTCTGCTGACACGTTTTGACAGCATGACATCACACCCTAGCCCGGTCATTATTCGAACATTTTTTCTCAACTAGCACCGCAAATATCGCGAGGCGGTTTTCTTGACACGTCTTGTCAAAGCAGAGATCGTGTTCCCCTTATTACGGGATTCTCATCAATACGGACATGGGTAACCCAACCGCGCCATCAATTACGGCGCTTGGGGAATAACCGATTTTACCAGGCAAGTGGGGAGGCGCATCGCCTCCTCCGCCCTTATAAAGGGACAAAGATTCACTCTTTTCACCCACGCCTTCTTCCTCCTTGCTTACCCATTCCCGCACACTCAGCTCTAGCGCCCAAGCCCGCGTTCTTCTTCTCAAACCACTCCAAGCATGTCCGGAGCAGGAGGCAAGTGGATGGTCTCCTATGTCATAGAGGAGAACATCAAAAAGTTAAGGGAAGCCGGATATCTGGCTGCGGATATCGCGCACCAGCTGCCAGATGCGGGGCAGATCATCCCAAAGCCCGAACCCCATGAGAGGGTAGTTTTTCTTACCCACTTTTCCGCGGACTGCGATTTTCTCTCCACCCGTTTGTCCGCGGGCTCATGTTCTACTACGGGCTGGATTTTCATGATCTGGTCCCCAATTTCATCCTCAACCTCTTGGCGTTTATCGTCGTGTGTGAGGCCTTCCTCCGCATCAAGCCCCATTTCGGCCTGTGGTTGAGGACCTTCAATGTCAAACCGAAGGTGGTGGTCGGCCAGCAAGCGGAGTGCGGAGGCACCATGGTGGGCAAGATGCCTAATGTCACTTGGCTTGAAGGCTCCCATGTGGGGACCATAAAGGGGTGCCAATCGGGGTGGTTCTACATCACCGAGCTGCGCGACACCAACTGGGTGGCGGCCCCCGAATTCCGATCCGGAATCCCCACATGGCTCACCTCCTAGAAAGAGAAGGGCCTATCCTGGGGTTCCTCGGTAGAGCTAACCGGACTCTAGACCTGCATCAAGAACATGGTGAACAAGAAAATTAAGCTCGTCAACGTGGTCCAGGTCATGCTCTTCCGCCGGATTCTCCCGTGTCAACAACGAGTATTCAACTTGTGGGAGTTCGACCCAGCCAAGCACCATACGCTGCGAGAGCTCTATGGCACGACGCACGAGGACGTCTGGAGGGTGTTGTTCAAGGGCGCCGAGGTACCTCCTTCCCTCACCGAGGTCCGCGGACTCAGCGCAAAGCGCCGCGCCAATCCGGTAAGTTTTTATATTTCACAGGGTATCCATTTGCCCCAGTTTAATCATGTGCGGGATCTAAGCCTTCCATGCCTTTAACAGGACTGGGTGAAGGCAGCGGAGCAGATCGATTGCCCTGCCCCCCTGCTGGAAGATCATGCAGATGCTCTCCTGACGGAGATGCTAGTTCCGGCACCTTACGAGGTGCCGGTGAAGAAGGCCAAGAAGAAGGCCGCGGGGACCCGAAAGGGTCTCCGGCGCAAGGTTGTATCGAACTCATCATCCGATAACTCCGACGCACCCTCCTACCACAAAAACGAGGAGGAGGAAGAGGAAAGTTCTCCTCCTAGCCGGGGGAGACAAGAAAAGGAAGGTCGACCCAACCGGGGAGGCCGAAGGGTCCAAGGGCAGGACCCTCCCTCCGGACTGCTCCACGACGGCCGCCCACAACGGCGACGAGTGGCTACCCAGGGTCAAGCCCCTGGCGAAGTCGTAAGTATCCGAACACCATAGTAATTCGTGGTATGTTTTACTGCACTGCTTCTCCTTATGCCAAACATGATTATGCAGTCCGTCCCGAGCTCATCTCGACATATCTTCGTTGAGCGGTTCGTTGGACTCGTCGGATATGAACATCGATTCTATTTCGACCGCCTCCATCCCTTGCCCTACGGACAACGTCGAGGTGTTGTGTCAACAGGCACCGGGCCAAGGGGAGGCATTCCTGGGGGCGCCTCGAGGCCACCTTCCAGACCCTGGGCGCAAAGGGAGCCGGACTCCCATGGGCTACAGGTCTGGCCCCCAGCCGAACACTGCACCAGAATCTTCGGTGGTTCCGGACTCCGGCGGGCGACCCCCTGTTAAGGGGGGCAAGCCGCCCGCGCCAGTGTCCTCTATCTATCCAGAGGTACCGGACAACTTGTTGGAAGTGCTTCGCGGCGCTTCCATCGACGAAGAGCACCGTACTATCATGAGTGCGGTGATCGAGAAAGTTCAATCCGCCAAAAACAGACTGACTGAAGCTTGCGCCAGCCTCCTAACAGACTTTGAGGTAAGCAATCAAAATATAAGAAAATATTACAACATAGATAGTAGCCCCTGATGCTCTGTTCGGCGTTCGAGTAGAAATGCCGAATAGAGAATCAAATGATGACTCAGGAGTCTAATCAGAATATATCTATGTGTATGTGCAGGCTTCGCTGCTGGCCGCTGCCGCACGTACTGCGGAGGTCTCTGCTTTGAAGCAGGACCTGGAGCGGTCCGAGAACGAGCTTGGCCTTACCAAGAGGCAGCTCGAGGAGAGCAAAGGTAAGCAATACCTTGTCTATATAAAATAAAATAAGTTCGGGTGTAAAGTAATAGGATCATCATGAATTTTCCAGGGGCCACGACCTAAGTGGCGACCCTGAAGAAGGCGCTATCCGAGGCCGGAGACAAAGCGGCCAAGGAGCTCATTGAGCGGGAGAAACAAGAAGCCCGAGTGGGCGAGGTGCAGCAAGAGCTCGAGGCTCTCACCAAGAAACATGAGTCCTTGGAGCTTGACTCTAAGACGCGAGAGTCTGAGCTTCAGAAGGCGCTCGAAAGCGCCTGGAACGCCAAGGCTGAAGCCCACAAGGCCCTCCAGGAGATTGATGCGGTGAAGAAGATAGCAGCGGGTAAGGCATTCATTATGCAAAGCAAGCATGTGAAGGAAACTTTCCTGTTTCTAACCCGAGTTTGGAGCTCTCCAGGAGCGTTTGTAGATCTTCCCCGCAGTGTACTGGATGCCGCGGAGTTTTACCGAGCTGAGGACGGGAGCTCGACGGAGAAGTCGTTCTGGTCTCAGTATACTGGGACCGAACATCCCGTGCCCTTGAGCGACCAGCTGAAGCAGTTGGTCGAGCTTCACAAGGCGGCCGAACAAGCCATGAGGGGCCTTATAGTCCGGATGTGGCCTGGCAAGCCCCTGTCCGGCAGCTACTCAGTCTGGTGAGGCAGCTCGTCGACGCCTGCCCACAGCTTGAAGTCATAAAGCGGTCCGTCTACATCGAGGGTGCGCGCAGGGCTTGATACGTCTCCAACGTATCTACTGTTCCAAACACTTTTGCCCTTGTTTTGGACTCTAACTTGCATGATTTGAATGGAACTAACCCGGACTGACGCTGTTTTCACCAGAATTACCATGGTGTTATTTATGTGCAGGAGCAAACGTTCTCGGAATGACCTGAAACTTCACGGAGCCACTTTTCAGAAAATAAGAAAAATACCTGTCAAAGATGAAGGCCAGGGGGCCCACCACCTTGCCACGAGGGTGGGGGCGCGCCCCCTACCTCATGGGCCCCCTGTTACCTCTCCGACTCCAACTCCACCTCCATATATTGAGTTTCGATGAGAAAAAACCAGAGAGAAAAAATCATCATGTTTTACGATACAGAGCCACCGCCAAGCCTTAAAACCTCTCAGGAGGGCTGATCTGGAGTCCGTTCGGGGCTCCGGAGAGGGGAATCCGTCGCCATCATCATCATCAACCATCCTCCATCACCAATTTCATGATGCTCACCGCTGTGCGTGAGTTATTCCATCGTAGGCTTGCTGGACGGTGATGGGTTGGATGGGATCTATCATGTAATTGAGTTAGTTTTGTTAGGGTTTGATCCCTAGTATCCATTATGTTCTGAGATTGATGTTGCTATGACTTTGCTATGCTTAATGCTTGTCACTAGGGCCCGCGTGCCATGATTTCAGATCTGAACCTATTATGTTTTCATCAATATATGAGTGTTCTTGATCCTATCTTGCAAGTCTATAGTCACCTATTATGTGTTATGATCCGTTAACCCCGAAGTGACAATAATCGGGATACTTACCGGTGATGACCGTAGTTTGAGGAGTTCATGTATTCACTATGTGTTAATGCTTTGTTTCGGTTCTCTATTAAATGGAGGCCTTAATATCCCTTAGTTTTCGTAAGGACCCCGCTGCCACGGGAGGGTAGGACAAAAGATGTCATGCAAGTTCTTTTCCATAAGCATGTATGACTATGTTTGGAATACATGCCTACATTATATCAATGAACTGGAGCTAGTTCTGTGTCACCCTAGGTTATGACTGTTACATGATGAACCGCATCCGGCATAATTCTCCATCACCGATCCATTGCCTACGAGCTTTCCATATATTGTTCTTCGCTTATTTACTTTCCCGTTGCTATTGCTATCATCACTACAAAATACCAAAAACATTACTTTTACTACTGTTACCTTTTGCTACCGTTATCACTACTATCATATTACTTTGCTACTAAACACTTTGCTGCAGATATTAAGTTTCCAGGTGTGGTTGAATTGACAACTCAGCTGCAATAGTTGAGAGTATTCTTTGGCTCCCCTTGTGTCGAATCAATAAATTTGGGTTGAATACTTTACCCTTGAAAACTGTTGTGATCCCCTATACTTGCGGGTTATCAAGACTATTTTCTGGCGCCGTTGCCGGGGAGCATAGCTCTATTCTTTGAGTCACTTGGGATATATATCTGCTTATCATTATGAAGAACTTAAGATATCCAAAAACCAAGATCTATCCCTCAACTATGAGGGGAGGTAAGGAACTGCCATCTGGCTTTGCACTTGATTCACCTTCTGTTATGAGTAAGTTTGCGACACCTACACCTGCTTCTGCTATTCGTTCTGATATGTCGCATGTTATTGATGATGCCACTTCTGCTATGCATGATACTTATGATGAAACTACCTCTATGCCTGATACTACTATGCCACTTAGTGATTTTCTTGATGAACAACTTGCTAGGGCTAGAGAGATTGAAAATATTGAATCTGATGATACTGATGAAAGTGATGATGAAGAATCACTTGTTATTCCTAAGGGTTATGTTTTTGATCAAGAAGCTTCTTTCGCTATTTTACCTTGTGAAAATAGAAATGAACTTAAAAGGTCATTAGCTAAATGGAGTAAGCAATCTCTAAGTGCTAGAATGAAACCTAACCCTGCTTTTGCTACTTCACCTATCTGTGTTACTGATAAGGATTATGAATTCTCTGTTGATCCTGATATAATTACTTTGGTTGAATCTGATCCTTTTCATGGTTATGAATCTGAAACTGTTGTGGCACATCTTACTAAATTAAATTATATAGCTACCCTATTTACTAAAGATGAGAGAACTCACTACTTTTACATCCTTAAAATATTTCCGTTCTCATTAAAGGGTGATGCTAAGATATGGTTTAATTCTCTTGAACCTGGTTGTGTGCGTAGTCCCCAGGATATGATTTATTACTTCTCAGCCAAATATTTCCCTGCTCATAAGAAACAAGCTGCTTTAAGGGATATATATATAATTTTGTGCAAATTGAAGAAGAGAGTCTCCCACAAGCTTGGGGGAGGCTTCTCCAATTACTTAATGCTTTGCCTGATCATCCTCTTAAGAAAAATGAAATACTTGATATCTTCTATAATGGACTAACCGATGCCTCCAGAGATTACCAGGATAGTTGTGCTGGTTCTGTTTTTAGGGAAAGAACACCGGATGAAGCTGAAATTCTATTGAACAATATGTTGACAAATGAAAATAATTGGACATCTCCGGAGCCAATTCCTGAGCCTATTCCTAAACCAACTCCGAAGAAGAGGGGTATTCTATTTCTCATCCCTGAAGATATGCAAGAGGCAAAGAAATCTATGAAAGAAAAAGGTATTAAAGCTGAAGATGTTAAGAATTTACCTCCTATTGAAGAAATACATGGTCTTAATTTACCGCCTATTGAAGAAACATACAATCCAAATCCATTACGTATTGAAGAAACTCATGGTCTTGATAACCCGACACAGGTAGTAAAGGTAAATTCTCTTTATAGATATGATAAAACTGAAATCCCATTTACTAAGTTTGCTAGCCCATGCTTAGATGAGTTTGATAAATTTATGGCTAAGCAAGAAGACTTTAATGCTTATTTTGGTAGATAGTTGAAATACAATTCAAATATGCTTGAACACTTGGGTGATTATATGGCTAATGTTAAAGGTGAACTTAAACTTATTAGTAAACATGCTTCTATGGGTACCACTCAAGTAGAACAAGTACTTAAAGCTCAAAATGATTTGCTCAATGAATTGAATAGTAAGAATAATGATTATGCTGTTAGAGTGGCTACTAGAACTGGTAGAATGACTCAGGAACCTTTGTATCCTGGAGGCCACCCTAAGAGAATTGAGCAAGATTCTCAGAGAAATAATGTAGATGCACCTAGTCCTTCTAATAGGAACAAAAAGAAAAATGATAAGACTTTGCATGCTTCTAGTAATCCTATTGTTGAAACACCTGAGAATCCAAATGATATTTCTATTTCTAATGATGAAACTCAATCTGGTAATGAACCTGAAACTAGTAATAATGTTAATGATAATGTTCATGATGATGCTCAACCTAGTAATGATAATGATATAGAAATTGAACCTGTTGTTGATCTTGATAACCCACAATCAAATAATCAACATTATGATAAGAAAGATTTTGTTGCTAGGAAACATGGTACAGAAAGAGAGCCTTGGGTTCAGAAACCCATGCCTTTTCCTCCCAAACCATCCAAGAAGAAGGATGATGAGGATTTTGAGCGCTTTGCTGAAATGATTAGACCTATCTTTTTGCGTATGCGATTAACTGATATGCTTAAAACCAATCCTTATGCTAAGTACATGAAAGATATCATTACTAATAAAACAAAGATAGCGGAAGATGAAATTTCCACCATGCTTTCTAACTATACTTTTAAGGGTGGAATACCAAAGAAACTTGGAGATCCCGGTGTACCAACTATACCATGCTCTATTAAAAGAAACTATGTTAAAACTGCTTTATGTGATCTTGGAGCCGGTGTTAGTGTTATGCCTCTCTCTTTATATCGTAGACTTTATTTGAATAAGTTGACACCTACTAAAATATCTTTGGAAATGGCTGATAAATCAACTGCTATACCTGTCGGTATCTGTGAGGATGTGCCTGTTGTAGTTGCAAACGTTACTATTTTAACGGACTTTGTTATTCTTGATATTCCCGAGGACAATAGTATGTCTATTATTCTTGGAAGACCCTTTTTGAATACTGCAGGGGCTGTTATTGATTGCACTAAAGGCAATCTCACTTTTCATGTTAATGGCAATGAGCACGCATTACACTTTTCGAGGAAACAACCTCAAGTTCATAGTATCAACTCTATTAGAAAAATTCCATCGATTATATTTGGAGGTTTTAAATTTCCTCTTCCTACTGTCAAGAAGAAATATGTTATTCTTATTATTGGGGATGTGCATATCCCCGTTGAGGTAACATAATGTTATTCGAAATTTCTCCAGTTCCATGTTATTCGGAATGAGTTCGTTAACAAGACTTGATCAACCTTGTTAGAGGATTCCTTTTGATGATCATGAGATGGATGAAACTAGAAGGCACAACCTTCTGTACCCCACTTTTACTTTCTGTTATTCATATTAAATAAAATAAAATAAATATTTTTCTGCCTGTTATCTGATTATCCGTGCAATATAAAAATACCTCAAAAATAAAAGTTCTCCAAATGCCCTGACATTTAAATATGATTTTTTTCTAGAATATTTGAGGATTTATGGAACTGAGAACACACCAGGGGGGTCAACCACCTGCCCATGAGGGTGGAGGGCGCGCCCACCGCTCTAGGGCGCCCCCTGCCTCATGGGCCCACGGTGGCCCTCCTCCACTTATTCTTTCACCCACACACTCCTTCTTCCACCCACAAACACGAATAACCAGCTCAAACCCGAGTTCTAGCTCATCTTGCCGCCATTTTTGATCTCCTTGCTCAAAGCACCTCTCACAAAACTGTTTGGGGAGATTGTTCCTTGGTATGTGACTCCTCCATTAGTCCAATTAGTTTTTGTTCTAGTGCTTTATTCATTGCAAATTTTTGCTGCTTAGGTGACCCCGTTCTTGAGCTTGCATGTCAAATTTATATGGTCAAAAGTAGTTTTGATGCATGATATAGGCCCTAGGCACTTGTAGGAGTAGTTGCTATCAATATTATTGAGTATGGTTTACTTCTATTTTGAAGTTACTAAAAATTTCAGAATTTTTTAGAAAATGATGAGGAGACTATCGAGGGGATCATCGAGCCAAAGCTCGAAGGAAAAGGCACCGAAGCCTAAGTATAATTTGCCGTGCACCATGGAGATTCGGGCGTGTGAATGGCCTTCCGATGAATTCTTGAGAGCAGCCGGGATTTATGAAGATTTTCATGAATTGGCTCATAATGCAGGCCTCACCGCTTTCCTCCACAACCAATGCGATCAGCATCTCTTACTCACAAATACCTTTGTGCAAAACTTTCATTTTCATTCTAGGAACTCACCACCTACGTTGGAATTTCATCTATATGATGAGCATAAGGAGATGTCACTTTATGATTTTTGTCGGATTTGTCTAATCCCTTTTGAGGGCAAGAGAGAAGAACCACATCGCGATGATGTGGAGGGTTTTATTGATACTATCACTGTAGGGGAAACTAGGAAAGTTTCCAATGCACGAATCACTAGCATACATTTTCCTGTTTTATGTTACTTTGCATTATTTGCTAGTCGTTGCTTAATTGGTCGCGGAAACTATGGAAACCTTAGTATCCCTGATATTATTATTTTTCTCCAAGGTTTATACAGTGATAACACTTTTAGTATGGGTGGTATTATTGCTAAACGGTTAAGTCTGAACCATACCAAGGGCCCCATCTTTGGAGGCATCTATGCCTCACGCCTAGCTGCACATTTTAACATACCTATTAGGCATGCTGAGAAGGAAGAAAAGGTGTTGCCCCATGTTTATCTAGATTATAAAAGTATGGTAGCACATGATTTTATTGTTAAGAATAGGGCAGGAGAGCTTAAATATCAATTGTTCTTTAATAAATATCATCCTGAGACTATTACCCTGCCTGCTCCTTCTTTGTTTGATCTATCTTCAGGCACATACCTTGTTCCATTGACGGCTATTCAAGCTTACCGGAACCCTGCACCACCTGAGGAGCCAGAGCCGGAACCACAATTTGATCCCTCACGACAGTCTAATTACCAGTGGGATCCGGAGATGATTGCCAGCCAGTGGCAATCGGAACCTTCTTCTTCCTCATCGCAGTACGACCCCAACTACTATTATGGATATCCGGCAGGCCAGCCGTGTCCAAAGACCAACTTAGGCCAAAATCCTAAGCTTGGGGGAGTATGTATTTCCCACCGACATTATATTCATGTTCACACACTCATTGCGAGATGTCGGTGCTCATACTTTTTCATTGTATCATCCATGCTAGTTTATTTTCCTTTTTATGCTTTCTTCTTGTGTGTTTAATAAACCTTAAAAAAACCAAAAAAATTAGTTGTAGCTTTTAATTAGTTTACTTTCCATGCTTGTAGTAGTAATCAAAAAGAAAACCCAAAAATATTTCCTGTTCTTCTTTTGCTTGTTGGGAGATTTCTCGTGTAAATAGTTTTATTCCTTTTCTTTTATCTAGGGGTCGATAGGAGAAGACCATAATTAAATTCTTGAAATGGCTCTTATATGTATTATTGTTGATCTGACAAAAGAGCCCATATTGCCTTGTCTTCTCCTGTTTATTGAATGCCTGCAGATTCCAGCTTAGTCCAATGCATGTGCACTATTATTATTATTCAC
The DNA here is from genome assembly GCF_003073215.2 of Triticum urartu. Classification (NCBI taxonomy): domain Eukaryota; kingdom Viridiplantae; phylum Streptophyta; class Magnoliopsida; order Poales; family Poaceae; genus Triticum; species Triticum urartu. The sequence goes on from NC_053023.1 coordinate 468,145,569, forward strand.
ACTATTCGTTCGTGCAAGTGAAAGGCAATTATGATGATATATGATGGACTGACTCAGATGAGAAAAGCTGGTATGAACTCGACCTCTTTTGTTTTTGTAAATATGATTAGTTCATCATTCCTGATTCGGTCTATTATGAATAAACATGTTTGCAATGACAACTAGAGATCATAGTTTCTTATGCCATGCTTGATTAGCTATGAGTTATAATGGTTTACCTTGCGTGCCAACATACTATTGAGATAGTTATGATGTGGTATGATAGGGTGGTATCCTCCTCTGAATGATTTAAGTGACTTGACTTGGCACATGTTCACGCATGTAGTTGAAACAAAATCAACATAGCCTTCACGATATTTATGTTCATGGTGGATTATATCCTACTCATGCTTGCATTCGGTGTTGATTAATTTCAATGCATGTTCATGACTGTTGTCGCTCTCTAGCTGGTCGCTTCCCAGTCTTTTACTAGCCTTTACCTATACTAAGCAGGAATACTGCTTGTGCATCCAAATCCCTTAAACCCCAAAGTTATTCCACATGAGTCCACTATACCTACCTATTTACGGTATCTACCTGCCGTTCCAAGTAAATTTGTATGTGCCAAACTCTAAACCTTCAAATAAATATCCTATTTTGTATGCTCGAATAGCTCATGTATCAACTAGGGCTGTCCGTATCTTCCATGTTAGGCGGGTTATTCTCAAGAGGAGTGGACTCCGCTCCTCACTCACGAGATAAATGTCTGGTCACCGGGATGCTCAGTCCCTTGCTTTATGCAAACTAAATCAAAATAATTGCAAACAAAACTCCCCCTGGGACTCTTGTTAGTTGGAGGCACTCGTTGTTTCGATCAAGCCATGGATTGATGCTTGTTGGTGGAAGGGGCAGTATAAACTTTACCATTCTGTTTGGGAACCGGCTATAGTGTGTGTAGCATGGAACATATCGCCATCTCTTGGTTATTATGTTGACAATGAAAGTATACCGCTCAAAATATTATTCACCTCTATTTCAAAACCGAGCTCTGGCTCCTCTACAAATCCCTGCTTCCCTCTGCGAAGGGCCTATCTATTTACTTTTATGCTGAGTCATCATCCTCTTATTAAAAAGCACCAGTTAGAGAGCACCACTGTCATTTTCATTCATTATTGTTAGTTTAAGATTGAGTATGACTTGACTGGATCTCTTTTACCATGAATTACAATGTCTAGTCAGTCCTTGATCTTTAAAGGTGCTCTGCATTTATGTTTTGCGGTCTCAGAAAGGGCTAGCGAGATACCATCTTGTTATATCATATTATGATTGTTTTGAGAAAGTGTTGTCATCCGAGATTTATTATTATGGTTCGCTAGTTGATTATGCTATTGATATGAGTAAACTTGAGACCTATGCGTTATTGCGAATGTGGTTAGTTATAATCTTTGCTGAAAACTTGAATGCTGGCTTTACATATTTACAATAACAAGAGAAAACATAGTTTATAAAAGATTTTCTTTATCACTTTCAGTTTGTCAACTGAATTGCTTGAGGACAAGCAAAGGTTTAAGCTTGGGGGAGTTGATACGTCTCCAACGTATCTACTGTTCCAAACACTTTTGCCCCTGTTTTGGACTCTAACTTGCATGATTTGAATGGAACTAACCCGGACTGACGCTGTTTTCACCAGAATTACCATGGTGTTATTTATGTGTAGGAGCAAACATTCTCGGAATGACCTGAAACTTCACGGAGCCACTTTTCAGAAAATGAGAAAAATACCTGCCAAAGATGAAGGCCAGGGGGCCCACCACCTTGCCACGAGGGTGGGGGGCGCGCCTGCCCCCCTAGGGCACGCCCCCTACCTCGTGGGCCCCTTTTGCCTCTCTGACTCCAGCTCCACCTCCATATATTAAGTTTCGGTGAGAAAAAAACTAGAGAGAAGAAATCATCACGTTTTACGATATGGAGCCGCCGCCAAGCAATAAAACCTCTCGGGAGGGCTGATCTGGAGTCTGTTCGGGGCTCCGGAGAGGGGAATCCATTGCAATCGTCATCATCAACCATCCCCCATCACCAATTTCATGATGCTCACCACCATGCGTGAGTAATTCCATCGTAGGCTTGCTGGACGGTGATGGGTTGGATGGGATCTATCATGTAATCGAGTTAGTTTTGTTAGGGTTTGATCCCTAGTATCCATTATGTTCTGAGATTGATGTTGCTATGACTTTGCTATGCTTAATGCTTGTCACTAGGTCCCGAGTGCCATGATTTCAGATCTGAACCTATTATGTTTTCATCAATATATGAGTGTTCTTGATCCTATCTTGCAAGTCTATAGTCACCTATTATGTGTTATGATCCGTTAACCCCGAGTGACAATAATCGGGATACTTACCGGTGATGACCGTAGTTTGAGGAGTTCATGTATTCACTATGTGTTAATGCTTTGTTCCGGTTCTCTATTAAAAGGAGGCCTTAATATCCCTTAGTTTCCGTAAGGACCCCGCTGCCACGGGAGGGTAGGACAAAAGATGTCATGCAAGTTCTTTTCCATAAGCACGTATGACTATATTCGGAATACATGCCTACATTACATTAATGAATTGGAGCTAGTTCTGTGTCACCCTAGGTTATGACTGTTACATGATGAACCGCATCCGGCATAATTCTCCATCACCGATCCATTGCCTACGAGCTTTCCATATATTGTTCTTCGCTTATTTACTTTCCCGTTGCTATTGCTATCATCACTACAAAATACCAAAAACATTACTTTTACTACTGTTACCTTTTGCTACCGTTATCACTACTATCATATTACTTTGCTACTAAACACTTTGCTGCAGATATTAAGTTTCCAGGTGTGGTTGAATTGACAACTCAGCTGCTAATACTTGAGAGTATTCTTTGGCTCCCCTTGTGTCGAATCAATAAATTTGGGTTGAATACTTTACGCTCGAAAACTGTTGTGATCCCCTATACTTGCGGGTTATCAGGGCTTTTGCCCGGGCGAAGGTGCACTGGGCGAAGCTGGACGCCGTGAAGCTGGTGAAGGAGGGGCCGCCGGAGGGCAAGGAGCATCGCTGCCCTGAGATGTATTATGAGAGTGTCCTGAAGGGTTCCCGCCTTGTGGCGGATGAATGTGCCAGGGATGTAATTTTTGAATGAACATGCTCGTGTGATCCTGTAATATGAAACAAGTTCATCTGCGCTATGCAACGCTTTTTTATTTAAAATATTACCTTCTGTGCATCCATTTACAAAATCTGAGAGTTGGCCAATCGTCGGCTTCTGCCCCCATGTAACTAGTACTGGGGTGTTCGGGATAAACCTGAGCACTCTTTACCCCAATTTTGGGTACTTCAAGGGAGGTGTTCAGCGCAACGAACCAGGCAATCGGACTATAATGCTTTATCACTCTCACTTAGCCATAGAAGTCTACAATTTTAAATTTTGGCGAAGCCCCTGGTATTCAGAAGGCCGAATTTGGGGCGCTATACATGCCTAAGCCGAGCAAGGCTGACTCCTCACCCAAAGCGGAAAAAGTCTTTAAGGACCTGAGACCTCTCGAACAGCGACCAGACTCTCGCCTTATCATGACAGTCAGTTTTCGGCTTTCTCTACTAATGTGCTCGTCCGGAAGAACCGGGACACAATCGTAGTAGTTCTCCCACCGCTACCTTAGCTGATCTAGCGGAACGTAAGGTACCAAAGCATGGGAGCCGGGCAAACCCAACTATTGACCCAAGACATGATTCAGAGCTGATGCATATAATGCTATAAGTTCGGGGTGCCACATTGTCGAAAGTGTTCAGACTTCTCGCGCCGTATTATGGGGTAAACGAAAGCCCCTGACGTACTAACCGTACCCGAATTTACGGGTGCGGATTGTCGTAAATGGACATAAAGGAAAAAAAGAAAAGGGAATGAATAATGCAATAATAGACTAATGCTATGCATTGTTATTTAAATAATACGTCGAAGTGTACTGGTACATGTAGTTCAATAAGCAGAAAGTAGGACTATTCGAAATGTCCTATCCAAGGGCAAGTTGCGTATGGATAGTAGAAAGCGGGTATTATTATTAGAGACCACCTGGGGGTTCCCGTGTACATCTTAGCTTCTTGCCGCCTTGGTTGTTCCTTCCTGTAATGTGTCCGGCAATCATTCTGCCGGAAAGGGCTTCCAGAGAGTTAGGCCCTGAAAGAGAAAAGAAATGATAAAGATATACCGCCCCTAGGGCGCTTAAGCCACATTGCGGGACGTGCCCTGATCGTGCCCCCGCCTATGTCCATGGTATTTTCAGTATGTAATTATGTACGCGCGACACAGATTTCGTCGCTTGACTGGGAGTGGGATGGGGGCCGAATTGCTAGGCGAGCTCTGAAAGTGCCAGTCGATCCTGTTGTAGTTTACTCCGGACATGCTTGAAGGTGTTCGGGGGCTGTATCACCGAATTAGTGGTTTGCCTTGAAAGGCTGCTTTGTGCTTCTGCTGCGAGGGCCGCAGTGTTCTCTTCCGTGCGGAGCGAGTGTTCCGTGTTTCCATTCACTGTTATGACCCCCCGGGGTCCTGGCATCTTGAGCTTGAGGTATGCGTAATGCGGTACTGCATTGAATTTTGCAAATGTAGTTCGTCTGAGCAGTGCATGATAGCCACTTCGAAATGGGACGATGTCGAAGATTAACTCTTTGCTTCGGAACTTGTCCGGTGATCCGAAGACCACTTCTAGTGTGATTGAGCCTGTGCAATGGGCCTCTACACCTGGGATGACGCCCTTAAAGGTGGTTTTGGTGAGTTTGATCCTCAAGGGATCGATGCCCATTTTTCGCACTGTATCCTGATAGAGCAGGTTCAGGCTGCTGCCGCCATCCATAAGGACTCGAGTGAGGTGAAATCCATTGATGATGGGGTCTAGGACCAGTGCGGAGGATCCGCCATGACGGATACTAGTGGGGTGGTCCCTGCGATCAAAGGTGATCGGGCAAGCAGGCCATGGGTTGAACTTTGGGGCGACAGGCTCCATCGCGTAGACGTCCCTTCATGCACGCTTTCGCTCCCTCTTGGGAATGTGGGTTGTGTATATCATGTTCACCGTCTTCACTTATGGGGGGGAACCCCTTCTCTCCTCCCGTGTTCGGTGGTCGGGGCTCCTCCTCGTCATCACTATGCAGCCCCTTGTCCTTGTTTTCGGCATTTAACTTGCCGACCTGCTTGAACACCCAGCATTCTTTGTTGGTGTGATTGGCTAGCTTGTCGGGGGTGCCGTGGATTTGACACGAGCGATCTAGTATGCGATCCAAACTGGATGGAGCAGGAGTATTTCTTTTAAATGGCTTTTTCCGCTGACCGGATCTAGAGCCTCTGAATCCTCGTTGACTGCCGTATCCTCGGTGTTATCGCCGTTATTGCGGCGCTTTGGTCTGTTACGACGTTGTCTGCCGTTGGCATCTTTGGTATCCGAAGTGCCCGGATTCCTCGATGTGTTATTGCTGCGAGCCAGCCAGCTATCCTCGCCCGCGCAAAAGCGGGTAATGAGTGTCGTGAGGGCTTCCATAGACTTCGGCTTCTCCTGGCCAAGGTGGCGGGCAAGCCACTCGTCACGGATGTTGTGCTTGAATGCCGCTAGGGCCTCTACGTCCGGACAGTCGACAATTTGGTTTTTCTTAGTCAGGAACCGAGTCCAGAATTGTCTGGCCTATTCCCCTGGCTGCTGAGTTATATGGCTCAAGTCATCAGCATCCGGTGGTCACACATAAGTGCCCTGGAAGTTGTCAAGGAATGCGTCTTCCAGATCCTCCCAACTGCCGACGGAGTCTACTGGCAAGCTATTCATCCAATGTCGAGCTGGTCCTTTGAGTTTTAGTGGGAGGTACTTGATGGCATGTAGATCATCACCGTGAGCCATGTGGATGTGAAGGAGGAAATCCTCAATCCATACAGCGGGATCTGTTGTGCCATCATATGATTCTATATTTACGGGTTTGAAACCCTCCGGGAATTCGTGATCCATAACTTCATCAGTGAAGCATAGGGGGTGTGTGGCGCCTCTGTGCCGGGCTATGTCACGACGCAGTTCATACGAGTCTTGTCTGCTATATTCGGCTGTCAGGACCCCGATTCCAAGTCACATCGATCTAGCCGATAACACCTCATATCACTTTGCGGCCTCATGCATGGTATTCCCATGGGTGTCGCCTTACCATGGCCCGGGATCGTTTGCGCCTTTTGGCTCATGTATATGACAGTGTCGCTAGCATCCATATGACAAAGAACCCGGGCCGACATGGCTAGTCGTGAACCCAAAGCGGCACCAACCTATGGGGACAGACATACATGAATCACATCGAGCATGTCGGTCAGCAGCGTGTGAATCCGGGCTGTAGCACTGTGCTAACAGGACTCCGGTGAACCCGGGCTGTAGCAGGCTAGGCAGGACTCCGGATGTCACCGCGTGACATTTCCCCAAAGGGACAGACACAGGAACGAAGTGAAACACATGCCGACCAGTCAAGTGTCCTGAGCAGTAGTGCTGGACTAGCAGGACTCCGGTGAACCGGGCTGTAGCAGACTACTATGGCTCATGGAAGCACTAGACTACATTTCCCCATAAGAGAGGCTGCCAAGGATAAACAACTAGATTGTCGGATCCCACACATACCAAGCATTTCAATCATACACACAATATGCTCGATATGTGTAAATACAACATGGCATCACAACATAACTCTACGACTCAAGTATTTATTCATTAGGCTCCGAGGAGCGAGATATTACAAACATGGGTCTCATGACCCAACAATCATAGCATACAAATCAAAGCACATGCGGAAGCTTAACTTGTCTGAGTACAGACAACTACAAATGAAGAAGGCTGAGAAGCCTAACTATCTACCAGATCCTGCCGAGGGCACAAGATCGTAGCTGAGGTATCAAGCTAAACGTCAAAGTCCACACGGAACCACTAGCGAGACTGACGTCTCTCTGCAAAACATAACATAGGCAAACGTGAGTACAAATGTACCCAGCAAGACTTACATCAGAACTATCTACATATGCATCGGTATCAATAAAGGGGTGGTGGAGTTTAACTGCAGCAAGCCAGCTTTGACTCAGTGGCTAACCTGAAGTACGACTGCAAGCAACTCTTTTGAGGTGGCGCACACGAGTCCACATATTCACCAATCAATAGACCACTATGGATCCGCTCCCGTCTTCCTACGAGAACGCCATCCATAGCACTCACGCTTATCTTGCGCATTTTAGAGTATCCACTTCCACTTGTCTATGAACTGTTATAGGCAACCAAGTAGTCCTTTACCGCGGATGCGGCTATTCGAATAGATGATGTTAACCCTGCAGGGGTGTACTTCTTCATACACGCTCTCACCACTTACCGTCATTTACACGACATGTACTCGGCAACCTTCAAGCGGAAGCCCAACGAGGGTGTCGGCCACGGCCTACCTAAACACTCAAGTCTCTAGTCCAGGTTTATCGCCTATCTAGGTTCCATCCACAGGGAGGCCGGCCGAGGTTTCCACATACGGCCCCGAACAATGTGAACAGGGTTCCCGAGACACCAAACGGGTGACTCGGTACACCGTGCCACGGTGTATCTACCGCATCATAGCCCACCCCTAGGGTCAGCGCTACGCACGGCCGCCAACACATAACCTACAAACACCAGAAACTAGTTGCAACTCCTGGACAGAGTACTAGGGTGATTAAGAAGCCGAGAGGGTCCATTGGTTTCGGGCCCAATGTATGGTAGTAACTGATTCTTAAATCACACATACAGATCTCAGTTCTTAGGGACGGCCTCAATGAAACAACCCACCATGTACTCCTACATGGCCTCTCATCGATACCTTTACCAAATCATGTTCAACACATCCCTCACATTACCGACATAATCATTTCACTCTAGCCCATCACCCAGATGAACCAGACCTGACACAACTCTAAGCATAGCAGGCATAGCAAGGTAGGAAACACATACATGGCTCAATCAACTCCTACACATGCTAGTGGGTTTTATCTAGTTACTATGGCAATGACAGGTCATGCAGAGGATAAGGGTTCAACTACGGCTGCACACAGCAGTTTGAAACGTTGTTGTCTTAATGCAGTAAATGAGAGCAGAAGCGAGAACATGGGATTGTATCGATATGATCAATGGGGCTCCTTGCCTGATGGAGTAGTAGTAGGGTACTGCCCTTCAGTTGGATACTCGGATATATCCTCGGAGGAAGAACCTACAACGAAAGACACCACAGAATACAATCATCACATGGCAATATGCAACAATATGATGCATGCTATGTCATGGCAATATGAGGTGTCCTGCCTAATGCGATGTGAAACAAGTTGAAATGGGTCCATTTGAATCAAAGATTCAAATGGGAGATTATGTTCTTAAGCATTATAAGTGTATTATCTTGTTTCACCAAAACAGCAAGGTTAAAGTGTTTTGTCATGCATGAAACCATTACAGATGGAAAGATTGAATTTTTCTGATCAAATTTCATATATAAATCTTTGCATTTGGAGTTATAGATTAAAAGTTATGAATTTTTGAAGTTTTGGTTATTTTCTAGAATTTCCTATATAAGAATAAATCCAGAAAAGGATTTACTGTGTCAGCCTGGCGTCAGTGTGACGTCAGCGGGTCAAAGGCACCAGCCCAGGTCAAACCTGACTGGTGGGCCCCATCTGTCAGTGTAACAACTAACTAATAGAGTTGGTTAGTGTTTCGTTAGCACTAAACTAGGTTAGTTAGGCCCTGGGCCCACATGTCAGTGATTCAACCTATTAACTAAAATAATTAGTGTTAACTATACTAATTCTAATTAGACAGGGGCATGGCCCACACGTCAGTGACTCAGGGGAGGTCAACCTGGGCCCACACGGGGTCAAACAGGGTCAAACTCGCCGGCGTTTAGCCGCCGGCGAGGCTAGACGCGGCGGAGCAGCGCGGGATTCACCTACAAGGCGCCGTTTGGCGCGCGGAGCACAACTACGGAACGCGGACGCTCGTCCGCATCCAACCGTGGTGGTGGCGCGGCCAGGGAGTGGCCGGAGTGGCGCCGGCGACGAGCTCGGCGGCGGCCGAAGCTTGGGTGCAGGTGGGGATGAGGCTGTGGTGCGCAAATGAGCGCGGCGAGGTGCTACGGGGGCTCTACGCGATGCGGGGAGCGCGTTGGGTGCATGCCCGGGACCGAATGGTCACCGGAGCATCGCCTGTGATGAGCGGGGGCGGTGGCGCGTGCAGGTGAGCATGGTGCAGTTGCTACGGAGTGCAAAAGAGGAAACGGAGAGGATGGGGAGATGGCTGAGCTCACGGGGGTCACGACGAGGCAGTCGGCGAGGTCGGGGGCAAGCTGATGCGGCGGGGACGGCGAAGGGGATCTCTGGTGGCCGGAGTTGGGGAGGACGAGGTCGGGGCGATTCCAGAGCGGGCGAGCGCTCGGGGCTCGGCCTGCTCGACGTAGTCGATGACAGCGGAGCTCGTGGACACGACGGCCGGCGCGAGGATGACGGAGGGCGCAGCTACGGTGACGGTGCGGCGGCAGAGGCGTCGGCCATGGTGGGATAGGGCGAGGGAGAGGCGTTGGGGGTGAATGGAGGGGTCTATGGGGTCGGGGCGACGACGTGGAGGTCGTCCGCGGCGTCGAGGCGGTGACCAGGTGAAGCAGAGGAGCAGGGATGTGGCGTGGCGAGCTCGGGCGCACGCGCCGTGTCCTTCCTCTGCCTACTGGCAGAGGTAGGCGATGACTGGCACGGGCCAGCACAATGCTGGGCCGACCAGTGGGCTGCCAGGTGGGCTGCGCCAGGTTAGTTCCTTTCCCTCTCTTTTTCTGTTTTTTATTTATTCTATTATTTCTGTAACTTCAGGGCTTTATTAAAAATGCCGGGGCATTTCCAAAAATCATAAAATTAATCATGGCTACTGCTTAGAATATATCCAACAGTAAACATTTTAGTTTATGATTATTTGATCAGTTAAATTATTTTATAGCATTTAAATGCCCAAATGCAAATACTATATGAATTAATCCAATGACCTCAAGATGTCCTAGAAAAGTGTGCACCATTTTTGTCAAAGGTTTTAACCCAAAACAAAAAGGGTGGACTTTTTAGAAGGGCATTTCAGGTTCATTGAAAAAGTAAAAGGTGCTGGGGGTTCTGTCATCCCCATTTCAGTTTTCTGGGAAATTAAACATGATGCAACACTCTAATGCATGAACTAGCTAGGGTGTGACAACTCACCCCCACTCAAAAGAATCTCGTCCCGAGATTCAAGACGTGAGGTAAGAAAACAGAGGGGGCACAAGACCAACACAATCTTCATGATCCAGGTTGCACCTCGTAAGGTTGTTGATTCGTTGCATACGTTGATCTTTGACATCATCACTTTTGAGATCTTCATCCACGCGATGATGACGGAAAGAAGCTATACTAGGATTGATCTTCTCGAAGATCGAGCTATACAAGATCAACTCACGGAGTGAGATGTTGAAACATCTCGAGTTGAGACACAAAACACATCGAGAGGGATGGAAGAACAAATGATGGGGTTTGATTTGGTGGGCAACAATTCCACGCTTAGAAAGATGGTGTATGGTATCAAGGTGGCGAGGAAGTAATTGCCATGATCCCGTAACGGGGCACCTTGGGAAAGGTGCTCGTTGGATTATTCCCTTAAGTCGGAAAAAGAATTACTTTTGATCCATAGATCATTGAAACTCTTCATACCAGCTTAAGGCAATTTACATTTGATCATTTGAAAGAGCTCGAAGAAATGGCATACTCGAACTAGGATGGATGATGTGGACTACCTTGTTGAAGACAACGCAAGGGATGATTTTTGCTTATCATCGGGGATGGATGGGACCCATGGTAGGTCCACTTTTGAAGATGATCTTGGACAACAACTGCTGAGAAGGCAGATCATAGTGAAAGGGCACAATGGTGGGTGCAAGCTGGGGACAAAATGCAAATGTTGGGAATGATTCTAGTAACTGGGGAGAAACCCAATAGTAGAGAGAGATCCCAATTAATGTTGATGATAATCCTAGTGCTTGCGCGTGCTGTCAAGAACTTGAGCACTTCCATATTCATCAAGTTTTAGCAATATCCATGTCAAGGATCCTGGCAACACAACATACTACCATGATGGATAATGGTGGAGGATGCAGATGCAAAGAAAGATAACACTTTCTCAGATTTCACCTTAGCGAGGCCAAGGGATCAAAATCTGGATGATCGACTGAGAGACATTTAGCACTCTGCTTCTAATGTTATCCTTGTTGTGCTAGCATAACCCATTTATTGATATGGTTTGGTATCTAGGACATCAAGTAAAAGGTCAGACTTCGGTAACACAAAAATCCATAAGGAAATACTATTGGAATAAATTCTACGAGATCCTTATGGGGAGGTGGCCAACTTCTTCAAACAAGATACTACAATAATAGGTCTTCCGGTTGGGTGTGTTGGCCACGTCATCCACTCTACCGGTTACCGAGAGACCAATATGATAGCTCTTGGGAAAATGTTCCAACCATCACATCTGCCTGAGATTCAGATCTGGTTGGTGTCAGGATATTCCAGACTCATAGAGTCTAGAAAGAAAATGAAAGTTTGCAACACAAATCAATGAGATGACATTGCGAGATTCTCGGGAGATGAACTATGATAGCAAGCTCCAGAACATGAGCTGGTTCTACTACAACATGTGGACACGCTGTCCCGGACAAGCATGACCACATAGTAGTCTTATAATAAAACACTACCGAGTTCTGGTTGGGAACCATCATCGCGAAAAACGAAGTCTTGTGCATTACCATGGATTAGCACTTAACTCCTTTTCCTAGAACAAATCAGTCAGTGGCTTGGTGTGCTAGGGACACATGTACAATGAAGGTTGCAAGTCTCCAAACCACAGAATACTTCGCACATATGCATGACTGGGTTGGGATGATTCCAGAGGAAACAACATTGACATTCTCGAATTCACGACGGCAACTTGCATCAAATGCACATGAATTAGAGGAAGTCACTTCTTTCATCCAATCATAGGCTTCATGAACGGAACACGAAGATAATGCTTACAAAAGTTTCCAATACTAGCTTGATGTTCAACATGAATCATGGAGGAGACAAAATGCCGCAGGTGGGCTCAATAGCAACTCATCGGAATTTCCATATCACTGGACTTCCACCATCATGTGAACACGGTGATAGCATTGGTCAGACCAAAAGATGTAATGGTGTATGCTCGAGTGATCAACCACGAGTAAGAAAACATTACGAACATCGTTGGTTCTGATTTGACTTGACGATAGCTCATACTCAAGTCAAAGTTTTCACAAGGCAATAGATCCAACAACTGATCAAGATGACCAATCAATGGAGATATCATCTTTCTTCAACACACACACACACACAGAAGACATCCCTTAGAGATGAACTAAGTTAAGAAAAGCTTCTACCTTCCAACTCTCCAAGTTGTTGTCTAGCTCAACCAACTATCTCAGGGTTATCCAACGCAGATTCTTGGAGAAGGGGTGATTTATAAGGAAACCAACTTGATCACGAACTCAACATAGCGGTCAGGTGACAACCAGGTAATACTTCCGAGAAGATCTTCGGAACATCACGAACCACCGATATGTTACTAAGCTCGAGAACAACCTTGCATTTCAGGGCAAGATGATATGATCAAAAGAGTGAGGGATTGACATAATCCTAACTCATTGATCGAGGAGTGCACTAGAAATAAGGACTAGATAGCAAGATCCATCTTAGGATGATGATTTAATAACCAACACGCTAAGAATGAGAATATTGTCCATTAACTACCAAGCAACGGAGTTGCTAGGAGTATTGATTTCACACATCACGACTCACTTGCTAGCATTCCGGTTACAATAACACGGGAGCCGAGGAATGAACAATGATGCCAAGAAGTATCACTACGTAAAAAATTCATAAGAGATGGTGCAATTCCTATGATATTCATGACATGAATAGGGAATACTCCAAGGTAGAACAGAACAAAAGCTGGTTTGGCATTTGATCTGCGGAATACAAGTACTTTGACCCAATCCTAGAAATGGATAAGGTACTGGAGTTTGTTTCTCCTAGTCATTCCAGAACAGAATGGCTTGACGGACCACAAGAATAATGGGCATCGATGAACACGAGTGCATGACTACTCCTGACTATCAATTGATAGACGGGGGTCAGAATACAACTAAAGAGAGACAACGCAAAGGCATATAACTTTCTGAGTTGTGGATGCATAGATTAGTATGTCGAGCAAAGCTCAACATTTCTTCCGGATAACCCATGTAGAAAGTTAGAACTAGCAGATTCACGATGTAGAATGGAGAACTCATCAAGAGCACTCTGATTGTGATCTTTTGGTTCAAAAGAACTTTTTCCATAAGCAGTTCATGGTATTTGGAAGAAAGAAATACCACGGACCTCGAGGACTGTCGCAAGGTTTCTAATATCCTAAAGGAACGAGCAACACTATCTACACGAATTAAGTAGAGTGAATCTTGGGTTCAAGAACCCAGGAAATAATACCTACTAACTAATAACATCATGAGATGCTTTCGAGAATGGTGGCCAGAATCATCACACCGGGAACACAAAACATGGCTAGATTACTAGGTGACTCCCTAAAACACCTAGGGTCATAATAATAGGTCCAACATATATGTCGAGGTAGTAGAGTAACTCAACAGACCGTTAGTGTGCTTAATCTGGCCCAACAATACAACGGGAACATGGAGGAAAGATTTGCAAGTGCATCAGACTATTTAGAAACCTAGGATGACTCAGACAGCATAACGGCTGTAAATGCTCAAAATGATTTGAGACATCCTGCAAAATGGTGGCATAACCACTCAACATCACAATATTAAAGTTCCGAGGCCAGCTATGACATATGGAAGTAGTAGGAACTGATCTGAGGCTTGAACTCAACAATCCTAGGCAACTACGGTTTAGTAACACGTCATCCTGAGAGATAGAAGAGAAGCCTAGTTCTTAACCCCGTAGAAAAGATAAGATGACTCAGATCAGAAGGTCATGAGGATAAGGAGTAAAAAGAGCCTTACGTTCCCTTCCACAATCAATTCCCTTATATAACTAAAGCATTTCTAGACACGACTTCGACCAGCTTGGCTTGGTAATCCTACAGGCAGTCAGGCTCTGATACCAAAGCTGTCAGGACCCCGATTCCAAGTCACATCGATCTAGCCGATAACATCTCATATCACTTTGCAGCCTCACGCATGGTATTCCCACGGGTGTCGCCTTACCATGGCCCGGGACCGTTTGCGCCTTTTGGCTCACGTATATGATAGTGTCGCTAGCATCCATATGACAGAGAACCCGGGCCGACATGGCTAGTCGTGAACCCAAAGAGGCACCAACCTATGGGGACAGGCATACATGAATCACATCGAGCATGTCGGTCAGCAGCGTGTGAATCCGGGCTATAGCACTGTGCTAACAGGACTCCGATGAACCCGGGCTATATCAGGCTAGGCAGGACTCCGGATGTCACTGCGCGACATTTCCGCGAAGGGACAGACATAGGGACGAAGTGAAACACATGCCGTCCAGTCAAGTGTCCTGAGCAGTAGTGCTGGGCTAGCAGGACTCCGGTGAACCGGGCTGTAGCGGACTACTATGGCTCATGGAAGCACTAGAATACATTTCCCCATAAGAGAGGCTGCCAAGGATAAACAACTATATTGTCGGATCCCACACATACCAAGCATTTCAATCATACACACAATATGCTCGATATGTGTAAATACAACATGGCATCACAACATACTCTACGACTCAAGTATTTATTCATTAGGCTCCGAGGAGCGAGATATTACAAACATGGGTCTCAGGACCAAACAATCATAGCATACAAATCAAAGCACATGCGGAAGCTTAACTTGTCTGAGTACAGACAACTACAAATGAAGAAGGCTGAGAAGCCTGACTATCTACCAGATCCTGCCGAGGGCACAAGATCGTAGCTGAGGTATCAAGCTAAACGTTGAAGTCCACATGGAACCACTAGCGAGACTGACATCTCTCTGCAAAACATAACAAAGGCAAATGTGAGTATAAATGTACCCAGCAAGACTTACATCAGAACTATCTACATATGCATTGGTATCAATAAAGGGGGTGGTGGAGTTTAGCTGCAGCAAGCCAGCTTTGACTCAGTGGCTAACCTGAACTACGACTGCAAGCAACTCTTTGGAGGTGGTGCACACGAGTCCACATATTCACCAATCAATACACCACTACGGATCCGCTCCCGTCTTCCTACGAGAACGCCATCCATAGCACTCACGCTTATCTTGCGCATTTTAGTGTATCCACTTCCACTTGTCTATGAACTGTTATAGGCAACCAAGTATTCCTTTACCACGGACGTGGCTATTCGAATAGATGATGTTAACCCTGCAGGGGTGTACTTCTTCATACACGCTCTCACCACTTACCGTCGTTTACACGACATGTACTCGGCAACCTTCAAGCGGAAGCCCAACGAGGGTGTCGGCCACGGCCTACCTAAACACTCAAGTCTCTAGTCCAGGTTTATCGCCTATCTAGGTTCCATCCGCAGGGAGGCCAGCCGAGGTTTCCACATACGGCCCCGAACAATGTGAACAGGGTTCCCGAGACACCAAACGGGTGACTCGGTACACCGTGCCACGGTGTATCTACCGCATCATAGCCCACCCTTAGGGTCAGCGCTACGCACGGCCGCCAACACATAACCTAACACCAAAAACTAGTTGCAACTCCTGGACAGAGTACTAGGGTGATTAAGAAGCCGAGAGGGTCCATTAGTTTCGGGCGCAATGTATGGTAGTAACTGATTCTTAAATCACACATACAGATCTCAGTTCTTAGGGACAGCCTCAATGAAACAACCCACCATGTACTCCTACATGGCCTCTCATCGATACCTTTACCAAATCATGTTCAACACATCCCTCACATTACCGACATAATCATTTCACTCTAGCCCATCACCCAGATGAACCAGACCTGACACAACTCTAAGCATAGCAGGCATAGCAAGGTAGGAAACACATACATGGCTCAATCAACTCCTACACATGCTAGTGGGTTTCATCTAGTTACTGTGGCAATGACAGGTCATGCATAGGATAAGGGTTCAACTACCGTAGCACACAGCAGTTTGAAACATTGTTGTCTTAATGCAGTAAATGAGAGCAAAAGCAAGAACATGGGATTGTATCGATATGATCAATGGGGCTACTTGCCTGATGGAGTAGTAGTAGGGTACTGCCCTTCAGTTGGATACTCGGAGATATCCTCGGAGGCAGAACCTACCACGAAAGACACCACAGAATACAATCATCACATGGCAATATGCAACAATATGATGCATGCTATGTCATGGCAATATGAGGTGTCCTGCCTAATGCGATGTGAAACAAGTTGAAATGGGTCCATTTGAATCAAAGATTCAAATGGGAGCTTATGTTCTTAAGCATTATAAGTGTATTATCTTTTTTCACCTAAACAGCAAGGTTAAAGTGTTTTGTCATGCAAGAAACCATTACAGATGGAAATATTGAATTTTTCTGATCAAATTTCATATATAAATATTTGCATTTAGAGTTATAGATTAAAAGTTATGAATTTTTGAAGTTTTGGTTATTTTCTGGAATTTCCTATATAAGAATAAATCCAGAAAAGGATTTACTGCATCAGCCTGGCGTCAGTGTGACGTGAGCGGGTCAAAGGCACTAGCCCAGGTCAAACCTGACTAGTGGGCCCCATCTGTCAGTGTAACAACTAACTAACATAGTTAGTTAGTGTTTCGTTAGCACTAAACTAGGTTAGTTAGGCCCTGGGCCCACATGTCAGTGAGTCAACCTATTAACTAAAATAATTAGTGTTAACTATACTAATTCTAATTAGACAGGGGCATGGCCCAAACGTCAGTGACTCAGGGGAGGTCAACCTAGGCCCACACGGGGTCAAACAGGGTCAAACTCGCCGGCGTTTAGCCGCCTGAGAGGCCAGACGCGACGGAGCAGCGCGGGATTCACCTACAAGGCGCCATTTGGTGCGCGGAGCACAGCTACGAGACGCAGACGCTCATCCGCATCCAACTGTGGTGGTGGTGTCGGGTGGTGGGTGCGACATATGCCAACGGGTGGCTTATCTTTGTGGGAACCAGTAAGACATCGCCGGTGCCTGGAAGCGGGATAAGGCGAAGACATGCACGCCGGCGGATCTTACCCAGCTTCGGGGCTCTCCGAGGAGATAACACCCCTACTGCTGCTCTACGGGGTCCCCGCATGATCACTCGATGAATCAAGTAGCTACACAACGCTCCTTGAGCTGTTTTGGGGGGAGGAGGAAGAAAGGGCACGGCTAGCCGGCTTCTTCTCCTCGAATGGTGTCTAGAACTAGCAGGGGGTCCAACCCTTTGCATGGGTGCCCCGGGGGGTTTATATAGGCCTACCCCCCGGGGGTACAATGGTAATCTGGCTGGGCGCGGGGCCCAGCCATCTGTGACTGCACTCGCCGGCTTCTGCGCCGACTGCTGGGGCCCGCCGGCTGGTGGGTCCCGCCGGCTGCCAACTCCTTGGTCACTATGGCTTCATCTTGCTGACGTGAGCTTCATCGTGGTAAGCGCGGCTATAGTACCGCCGCCTACCGGGCGATCGCTGTAGCCTTACCGCGTCTTGTCTCCTTAATGGGGCGTCTTCTTCGAGGGAGGCGGCAAGCCGGCCGCGGGGAGCCGGCTCCGTCTCGGGCCGGCTGGTCGGAAGCGTGGCCGCCTTCGGTCGTCCCTCCGCGTGAAGGGGCCCACCGCCTGTGGGCCGCGCTGGCAGCCCATCGTGGGTGACGCCAGGGTCAACGTGGCTACAGTGCTGCGCCGGACGGGTCGTGCCTACCTCGTACGGCGCACTGTGCCAAGCGTGCCCCAGGATTCGGGGGTGGCAGGCTCTCCTGTAGCCACGCCCCGTCGCACCACCGTTAGGTGGGTGCAAACTTTGTGGGTACGGTCTTGACTGCTTTATGGCGAGCCGGCTCGAAGGAGTCGGCCTTCTCACAGCCGGCTTCTTGGAGTCAGCCCTTTCATGAGGGCTAAAGTCGGACCGCCTTCCGAAAGCCGGCCTTGATCTCTGCCGGCTAGTGGAAGGCGGCCCCAGGTCTTGGGTTTCTCGAGAGCCGGGCAAGCTCGTAATTTTTGCAGAAGGGCCAGGGGAAGCCGGCTAGGCTACCCATGGCTATTTCCTCCGACAGTAGTCCCCGAAGCTGATCGAGCTCCGAGGCGAACAAGGGGACGAGAAGCTTGGTCAGCTTCCTATCCTGAAGGGCCGGCTTCGCGGGCGTAAGCCGACTTCTGATAACCCGCGTAAGCGGGAGGAGAGGGGGCCTGCATGCTGACCACGGGCCCTCTCGCGGCCACGTGGCGGCAGGATTCTACGAGTGCACGCGCGCGATGGGACGCCGCCGCAGGCCCGGGCCCGCCACTCGCGAGCCTCGGTCCGGGCACGGATCTCCCGTGGCCCACAGGGCCGCTCGCCTTCTCAAGGCAGTTTCGCCTCGCCATTAAGGATCGATAATCGTGGGGCGTGGGAAGTGGGCACGATCGACCCCCACGCTTCCCCACGCCACGCCTCCTCGACTCCGTCACGTGAGCCTATAAGTAGGGGGAGGAGAGGGAGCGACAGAGGTTCGCGCGCTCCCTCCCACTCCGTCCCTCCTAGCCCTCGTCTCCTTACTCTCGCTGGCGCCGCAGCCTCCTCCTCAACGCCGTCGCGCCTCCGCGCCACCTCGTCGCCATGGCATTGTCATGCTCTTGGGACGGCTCCAACGTCCATGAAGATCACATGGAGTTCCTTCGCCAGACCCGGCACCTGCCCGGCGCCAACCGCGTTCAGGTCTGTCTGGCGCCCGAGAGGGAGATCTCGCCGGCGCCGGAGGAGGGCGAGTGGGTCGTCTTCCGCTCGCACTGCCTGCGCGGCTTCGGCCTCCCGGCGAGCGGGTTTCTTCGTTCCTTCCTCGACTTCTACAACCTCCAGCCGCATCACCTCACGCCCAATGCGGTGATGCTGCTGTCGGCCTTCGTCTCCCTCTGCGAAGGCTTCTTGGGGCTGCTCCCCACGCTGGAGCTCTGGGGAGAATTCTTCCAGAGCAAGCTCGGCACGGTCGTCGCCGGCGTGCCCGCCCCCTGCGGAGCCTTCATCGCCATGAGGAGGGCGAGCGAGAACAATCCGTTCCCGCCCATCCCCCTGATCCAGTCGGTGAAGGTCTGGCAGAGATCTTACTTCTATGTGAAGAACGTCGCCGAGCAAGAAGACTACATCAACTTGTCGGCTTACATAGCCGGCCCACCGGCTGGGAGGCAGCCCTCGTGGAGCTTCCGATCCCGGTCGTTGTCTCCGGCCGGGAACGCCGCCATCTCCCGGCTTCGGGTGCTCATTCAGTCGGAAGGCCTGCGCGGGGCCGACTTGGTGGCCGCCTTCGTGGAGCGCCGGATCCTTCCTCTCCAGAGCCGGCCCCACATGATGTGTCAGATGAGCGGCCGGTTCGACCCAAGCCGGCTCAGCACATGGGAGATGCCCCACGCGGAGGTGGCGCTTATGGTCAACTACATCGCCAATTGCAAGCTCAGCGGGGACTGGCAGTACGGCAAGGCGCCGTACTCTCGCGCGAATCCTCCACCCGTGGTAAGCTTCTCTCTTTATCCTCTTTTTCATCGTCAGCCGGCTTCGCAACGGCCGGCTTCTGACCTTCCGGCTCTCTGTGCAGAACCCTCTTCTCCCGCCGCCGGCTGGGGCGGCAGGGATCGAGCGCCAGTACGTCCCCGACCGCACGGTGGATGATGTTGACGACCCGGACTTGGGGGCGGCCGCCATGGAAGACGCCGTCGTGGGGGACAGCGCCGAGCCCGGAGGCTCGAAGTTCACCGCGAGCTTCGAGGACTGGTCGGACGACTTTGAAGCCGAAGTCGTTCCGCGCCGCCAGCCGGCGGCCGACCAACAGGGCGCCGGCTCGTCCGTCGCGCCGGCTGCCGGCGGCGCGCAGAAACGTCGGGCCGCTCTAGGCCTCTTCGGCAGTCGGCCGAAGAAGTCCAAGCCCTCCGCCGCGGCGACGAAGCGAGAAGAGGCGGCCACGAAGGCGGCCCGCTTCCGCAAAGCCGTGAAACAGCCCCAGGCGGTCTCGGCGTAAGTTTTTAACCGCTTGCCGTAGTCTCGTCGTTGTTCTTTTTTCTTCAAATGCACTCTTAGCTTTCTTCGTTTGCTGGACAGGGCGCCGCTTTCTCTCGAGCGGGGCCCAGGCGGCTCCGTCGTGGGGTCGGCTGTAGGTTCTTCGAGCTCCCGCCGCGTGGACCCCCGCGCCGATCTTAGGGAGGCCACGGAGCGGAACGCCCGCGAAGCGCGGGAGGAGCGCGAGGCGGCGGAGAAGGCGGCCGCCCAGGCGGCAAAGGGGCAGGCTGAAGCCGTAGCCAAGGCCCAGAAGGAGGCGGCTCCTACAGAGACGGAGGCGGAAAGCTCGCGCAGCCAGCCTCCGCTGCTCGCCGTTCCCCTCCGAGCCGTGGCCCCCAACACCCCGTTGCCCATGGCGGAGGAGATCATCCAAGACCCGCCGCTGTTGGAGAGGGAGGAGGAGCCCATGGTCTTGGCCGGGAGAACGCCGCCTGCGGCGCCAACCGGGGCGGGCCAAGGCAGTCGATCGCCAGCGGCGCCGGAGGAGCCAGCCGGAGGTGAGCCAGGGAGCCGGGCCGGCCTCAAGGTGCAGCTGGCGACGGGCCGGCGTTCTGAAGGAGGCGCCGCTCCGCCGGAGTTGCACCGAGCCATGGGCGCAGGCCAGCCGGCAGGAGATCTGGAGGTGGCCAGCTCCGCCGTGTCCGAGTGGACTCCCATCGGGGGGACCGACGAGCTAGAAGCAGCGGCTCAAGGGGTCCGGAGCCGGCTACGAGCTCAAGCCGCCCTGCTGCAGCAGCTCAACCAAGAGTTCTCGTCGACACGAACCTTTGTCCGGGTAAGTCCTTCCGTCTTGGCTGCTTTGCTTTCTTGATTTCTTCCGTGGGGGTGCGTCAGCGCACCCACTGGGTGTAGTCCCCGAGATTCGGGCCGACTGCTGCGCAGTCGGGTCGGATCTTTCTCGATGGCCACCTTACTTTGCTTTCTTTCTAAACTTTCAGGAATACCACAACCTTCGTGTTGCCGCCTTCGACTCCCAGGCTCGAGAGCTGAGCCGGCGGACCAACGACCTGGCCGACAGCCGAAGTAAGTACTTGGTTTGTTTGTCTCCTGTGGGGGCGCGCCAGCGCACCCACTGGGTGTAGTCCCCGAGATTCGGGCCGACTGCCGCGCAGTCGGGTCGAATCTTTCTTGACGACTCCTTTCTTATTGATTTTTCTTCTTCTTTGTCTTCAGGGGCCAACGCCGACTTGAGGAAGGAGCTTGGCGAAGCGAAGGTCGCCCTTTTCGCCAAAGAGGCCGAGTGCACTGCCTTGGCCCAGGAACGGGATCGCCTGGCCAAGAAGCTGGCCGACCAAGAGGAGAGCCACAAAACGGCCCTTCAGGCGGCGAAGGAGAGCGAAGCCGCCGTGCTGGCGGAGTATGAGATAGCGGCGGCGACCTGGTCCGAGACCCGGCGAGGCCTGGAGGAAGGCTACGGCCGGATTGAAGACTTGATCGACGGTAAGCTGCTTTCCACGGCCTTCCCCCGTCCCTTGCCGTCTGGGTTTTTTGACTTATCTTGGACTGCTGCTTGTTGTTTCTTGCAGATTACTTCCCGGGCTACTCCGTCTTTGCTGCCCAAACCATCGAGGCTCATCGCGAAGCGCGCCGTCAAGCGGGGGCCGACATTGCGCCGGATGCAAACCGGACCCTTGAGGAGCAGCTTCTGGCTGTCCAGGCGCGGCTGCAGCCGGCCCACCGGATGCTCCGCCGGCTCCAACGTGCCGGGGCGCAAGTGCTGGCCGCCCTCTGGCCTGGCGAGACGATCCCCCGCACCCCGAGCCGAACTGCCGACTGGCTGGAAGTCGCAGTCGGACGCTTCGAGGGTTGGAAGGCGTCAGCGGCCCGCCTCAGAGCCGGGTGAGCGTTGGAATTCGTACGGGCTTGGTACCCAGGACTGATCCTGGACCAGCTGCGTACTTGGCGGATGGAGGCCGACGCGGAGCTGGAGGAGGTGAGGCCGGCTATCGCCCAGCGAGCTTCAACGATCGCCGAGTGCACCGACATCAGCGTTTTCGCACCCGAAATCGATGATGACAGTATCGCGCAGCTGGAGGAGTGGTTCGGGCTGAACCCGGCGGTGGGCGAGGACTCGGCGGAGGAGATCGCCTCCAGCGACGAGGGCGAAGAGGACGAAGACGATGACGGCGGAGACGTCGAGCCGGCTGGTGGAACAACCAGCCGACCTCAGGCCGACCGTGCCTCCAGCAACAAGGCACGTGGAAGTGCGCCCTCTGCGGGAGGCGGCGACCAAGCCGAAGTTCGTCAGCCGGCCGCTCCTTCAGCCGGCGCGACCGTCTCCGCCAACCAGTCGGCCGCTCCGCTAGCCTGACCTGCCGTCTTTATCTTTCCTGCTTTGTTGTCTTTGAACAATCTTTTGTTAAGTTTCGCAGTTCCACCCACTGGGGGTGTATCCAAACTATGTTGAATGCTGGCCTCTTGGAGGTCTTTTTATGGAAATATTATCACGTGCATGTTTGGTTTCCATTCACGTATGCTTGTTTGTCCTTAGGCTTTTCCTTTGCCGCCTTCCCTCTTTGGGGAGGCAAGTACTTGAGCTTTCTTGGATTTAAAGTAAAGTGAATGGAAACCGGCCGGCCGGCTGCTCTGGTAGCCGGTCGACGGTGTGGGAGAAACCGGCTTTGTTATATTAGTCCGTTAGTCCCTAGCCGTTTTTCGTGTGGGCGGTCGTTCCTACCTTTGACCCTTGCCAGTCGGACAGCCGATTCTTCGAACTGCGACTTTGGCAAGGGAAGGCTTGAGAGCCGGCACACTACTTGTCTGACTGCAGGTAGGACTTCTAATATAACTTCAATCGGCCAGTCCCCGAGCCGACTAGTCGGACTCGGTGCCAGACAGAATAAGTAAATGATACGACAAGCATGATATTTTCATTCCTAAATAAGGGATGGCAGTCCCCGAGCCTTCCTCGGGGAGCCTATTGTCTTGTACTTAATACAAAAGTTGGCGTGATACATACTGCCTTTCAACAGTAAAATCTTCAAAGGAGGTTGGCGTTCCATGGCCGTTCCGACTCCTTGCCGGAGTCGTCTCTCTTGCGTGCCTTCGGCTTCTGCGCGTCGATCAGGTAGTAGGAGTCGTTGCCTAGAGCTCTGCTGATGACGAAGGGGCCTTCCCAAGGGGCTGAGAGCTTGTGCTGGCCGGCTGTTCGCTGAATCAGCCGGAGCACAAGGTCGCCCTCCTGGAAGGATCTTGGCCTGACCTTCCGGCTGTGGTAGCGGCGTAAACCCTGCTAGTAAATGGCAGACCAGCTGAGGGCTAATAGCCGGCTTTCTTCCAGCAGGTCGACGCCGTCTTCTCGTGCTTCCTTGGCCTCCGCTTCCGTGTACATGGTTACTCGAGGCGAGTCGAATTCGATGTCAGTTGGGATGACCGCCTCGGCACCGTACACAAGGAAGAAGGGGGTGAAGCCGGTTGACTTGTTGGGTGTAGTGCGCAGACTCCAGAGGACAGCCGGCAGCTCATCGAGCCAACAGTCGGCCGAGCGCTCCAGAGGTACAACCAATCGGGGCTTGATGCCGGAGAGGATGAGGCCATTGGCTCGCTCGACCTGGCCGTTTGACTGCGGATGGGCGACAGACGCTAAGTCCAGCCGGATGCCTTGGGCTGCACAGGAACGTGCCAAGGCTCCTTTGGCGAAGTTCGTGCCATTGTCGGTGATGATGCTTGTGCGGCACGCCATACCGAGTTGTTATGTGTGCGATGAAGGTCACGGCAGTCGGCCCATTCAGCTTCTTGATCGGCTTTGCTTCAATCCACTTGGTGAACTTGTCCACGGCGACGAGCAGATGCATCATGCCGCCGCGCGTGCCGTCTTGAATGGGCCCACCATGTCCAGTCCCCAAACGGCAAAAGGGCCAAGTGAGGGGAATGGTCTTGAGTGCCGAGGCCGGCATGTGTTGCTTGGAGCTGAAGAGCTGGCATCCCTTGCAATGCTTGACTAGTTCTTTGGCGTCGTCCAAAGCAGTCGGCCAGAAGAAACCATGGCGGAAGGCTTTGGCGACAAGTGATCTTGAGGCCGCATGGTGGCCGCACTCTCCTTGGTGAATGTCTGCGAGGATTGCAATGCCCTTCTCTTGCTCGACGCATCGCTGGAGGACTCCGGTGACGCTGCGCTTGAGTAGTTCTCTGTTGACGATTGTGTACGCTCCGGCTCGACGCTGGACTTGTCTTGCTTCTGTTTCGTCAGCCGGCAGGCCTTGGTTCACTAAGAAGTTGAGGATGGACTGAGCCCAAGACGGAGCCGCGATTTCTTCTACTGCCAAAGTGGCTACTGCCACTAGGGTGGGCGGGCTGGGCGGTGAGGTGCTGGAGTCGGCCGCCGGCTGTAGTGCTGGTGCAGTCCCCGGGCCGGCTACCGCAGTCCCCGAGCCAGCTGCCGAAGTCCCCGGGCCGGCTACAGGGGTCTTGAGATCGGCTACTTGATTCTTCGAGCCGGAACTGGCCGCATCGGGGTCAGGCGGCACGAAGATGGAATCGGATTCCGGAGATAGCTTGATAGACGGCTTGAGTAGGCGTTGTAGAGCGACGCCGGTTGGAATTGCTTGCCGGGTGGAGCCTATTCGGGCCATGGCATCGGCTGGCTCGTTGTCGGCTCGAGGTACGTGGAGGAACTCGCACCCTTCAAAGTATCCGCTGAGTTGTTGGACCAGGAAACGGTAGCTCGCCATGTTCGCGTCCTTGGCGTCCCAGTCACCGGATGACTGCTGGACTACCAGGTCCGAGTCGCCATAACATAGGATCCGGCGAATGCCAAGCTCTTTGGCAAGCCGGAGCCCGTGTATGAGCGCCTCGTACTCGGCCACATTGTTGGAGGCGGCGAAGTGGATCTGTAGCGCGTATTTGAGCTTGTCGCCTTTCGGAGAGGTAAGGACGATGCCGGCTCCCAAGCCGGTGCGCATCTTGGACCCGTCGAAGTGCATGCGCCAATGGGTGGAGTCCGGAGCCGGCGGCAGGTACTGGGTCTCAGCCCAGTCGACGAGGAAGTCGGCCAGCGCTTGGGACTTGATGGCGGTGCGGGGCTGGTAGAAGATTGTGTAAGGGGCCAGCTCGATTGCCCATTTCGCGACCCGGCCGGATGCATCCCGGCTGCCTATGATCTCGGCTAGCGGGGCAGTGCATACGACCGTGACGGGATGCTCTTGAAAGTAGGGCTTCAGCTTCTTGGCGGTGAAGTACACGCCGTAACACATCTTTTGGTAGTGCGGGTAGTTCTGCTTTGAGGCGGACAGCACCTCGCTCAAATAATACACCGGCCTCTGGACCGGCTGGGCTCGGCCTTCTTCCGGGCGCTGGACTACGATGACGGTGCTGACCACCCGGCTGGTTGCAGCGATATAAAGGAGCATGGGCTCTTTCTCGGTCGGCGCCGCGAGGACAGGCGGCGTGGCCAGCATCTTCTTCAACTCGTGGAAAGCTTGGTCGGCCTGGTCGTTCCACTCGAAGTGAGTGCTCTTCTTCATGAGGCGGTAGAGGGGGAGGGCCTTCTCTCCGAGCCGGCTCATGAAGCGGTTCAAGGAGGCCAAGCACCCGGTGAACTTCTGAATGTCTCGAAGCTTGGTGGGGATCGCCATTCTCTCGATGGCCTTGATCTTCGCTGGGTTGCATTCGATGCCGCGTTCGGAGACCAGGAAGCCTAGAAGCTGGCCGGCTGGCACCCCGAACACGCATTTCTCGGGGTTGAGCTTGATTTGGAACCGGCGCAGGTTCTCAAATGTTTCCTTGAGGTCCTCCAGCAAGGTGCCACGCTTCTCCGTCTTCACCACGATGTCGTCCACGTAAACGTGGGCATTCCTGCCGAGCTGCTTGAGGAGGCACTTCTGCATGCAACGCTGAAAGGTGGCACCGGCATTTCTCAAGCCGAATGTCATAGTCAGGTAGCAGAAGGCTCCGAACGGCGTGATGAAGGCGGTCTTCAGGCGGTCATCCGGGTCTAGCTTTATCTGGTGGTATCCGGAGTAAGCATCCAAAAAACTCAACAGCTCGCATCCGGCTGTGGAGTCTATCACTTGGTCTATCCTTGGCAGGGCAAAAGGATCTTTGGGGCAGGCCTTGTTGAGACTTGTGTAGTCTATACACATGCGCCACTTGTTATTCTTCTTCAGCACAAGGACCGGGTTGGCGAGCCACTCTGGAAAGAAAACTTCCATGATAAAGCCGGCCGCCAAGAGCCGGGCTATCTCCTCCCCTACAATCCTGCGTTTCTCCTCCGACAGTCGGCGGAGGGGCTGTCTGACAGGTTCTCAAATGTTTCCTTGAGGTCCTCCAGCAAGGTGCCACGCTTCTCCGTCTTCACCACGATGTCGTCCACGTAAACGTGGGCATTCCTGCCGAGCTGCTTGAGGAGGCACTTCTACATGCAACGCTGAAAGGTGGCACCGGCATTTCTCAAGCCGAATGTCATAGTCAGGTAGCAGAAGGCTCCGAACGGCGTGATGAAGGCGGTCTTCAGGCGGTCATCCGGGTCTAGCTTTATCTGGTGGTATCCGGAGTAAGCATCCAAAAAACTCAACAGCTCGCATCCGGCTGTGGAGTCTATCACTTGGTCTATCCTTGGCAGGGCAAAAGGATCTTTGGGGCAGGCCTTGTTGAGACTTGTGTAGTCTATACACATGCGCCACTTGTTATTCTTCTTCAGCACAAGGACCGGGTTGGCGAACCACTCTGGAAAGAAAACTTCCATGATAAAGCCGGCCGCCAAGAGCCGGGCTATCTCCTCCCCTACAATCCTGCGTTTCTCCTCCGACAGTCGGCGGAGGGGCTGTCTGATAGGTTCTCAAATGTTTCCTTGAGGTCCTCCAGCAAGGTGCCACGCTTCTCCGTCTTCACCACGATGTCGTCCACGTAAACGTGGGCATTCCTGCCGAGCTGCTTGAGGAGGCACTTCTACATGCAACGCTGAAAGGTGGCACCGGCATTTCTCAAGCCGAATGTCATAGTCAGGTAGCAGAAGGCTCCGAACGGCGTGATGAAGGCGGTCTTCAGGCGGTCATCCGGGTCTAGCTTTATCTGGTGGTATCCGGAGTAAGCATCCAAAAAACTCAACAGCTCGCATCCGGCTGTGGAGTCTATCACTTGGTCTATCCTTGGCAGGGCAAAAGGATCTTTGGGGCAGGCCTTGTTGAGACTTGTGTAGTCTATACACATGCGCCACTTGTTATTCTTCTTCAGCACAAGGACTGGGTTGGCGAGCCACTCTGGAAAGAAAACTTCCATGATAAAGCCGGCCGCCAAGAGCCGGGCTATCTCCTCCCCTACAATCCTGCGTTTCTCCTCCGACAGTCGGCGGAGGGGCTGTCTGACTGGCCTTGCGTCTTCTCGAACATGTAGTTTGTGCTCGGCGAATTTCCTCGGAACACCCGGCATGTCCTTGGGGGACCACGCAAAGATATCCCGATTCTCACGGAGGAAATCGGCGAGCTCGCCTTCCTATTTGCTGTTCAGGTTTGCCCCGATGACGGCAAACCTCTCTGGATGCTCGGGGTCAAGGGGTATTTTCTTCGTCTCCTTGGCCGGCTGAAAAGATCCTTGGGCATCATGCTCCTTGGGGTCGGGGGACACGGCCGACTGCTTGCCGGCTATGGCCACGACTCGGTCCAGCATCTTCTTCTCTTCGGCGATCACAAGGGACTCGGCCAGCCGGCTGCTGGCCGCGGCGCACTCGGAGGACTTCTTGTAGTCGCCGGCTACGGTGATGACGCCTTTGGTGCTTGGTATCTTCATCTTGAGGTATGCATAGTGGGGGACTGCCATGAATTTGGCCAAGGCAGGTCGGCCCAGCAATGCATGGTAAGGGCTCTCCAAGTCCACCACTTCAAACCAGATCGCTTCCCGGCGAAAATGCTCCTTGTCCCCGAAAAGTACATCAATCTTGATTTTGCCAATGGGGGCGCAGGACAGGCCGGGTACGATGCCGTGGAACACCATCCGAGTGGGCGTGAGCTGTTTGGTCTTGACGTTCAGCTTCTCCAGGGTGTCACGATACAGGATGTTGATGCTGCTCCCGCCGTCTATCAACACACGGGAGAAGCGGGCGGCGCGTCTGTCCGTCGCAAGGGTGGCTTCCAGGACCAGAGCGTAAGAGCCGGGAGATGGCATCACCTCCGTATGGTCGGCCCGGCTCCAGCTGATGGGTTTTTCTGACCAATGCATGTGTCCAGCGGGGTCGGCAGCGACCACGTTGACTTCCTGGTGCTCTCGGCGCTTGCTGCGCCGGTCTTTGGGCTGGCTGGTGAAGACGACGTAGGTTGCTTGCTCATCAGGGAACTCGTCGTGCACGGCTCCGACTGCGGGCCGAGCGGCCGGAGGCGGCGGAGGCGGAGGCGGCGGGCCGGCAGGCGGAGGTGGCAAGAGCCCCTCGCCCTTAGAGATTCTGGTGAGCCAGTTGCACTTCCGGGTCGTGTGGTTGGACGGCTTCGCGCCGCTGTGGAACTTGCAAGGGGCGTCAAGGGTTTGCTCGTAGGAGAAGGCGGGCTGCCAAGCCGGCCTGCCGCCCTTGGGCTTCTTGGGCGCCGGTCGTTCTTCAGGCGGCGCATCTTCGACCGTGGCCACCTGCCGGCTGGCGGGAGGCGGCGCGGGGCCCTTGCGCTTGTTGTCATTCGAGTTGGGGTGTCGGCCGGGTTCTCCAGCCGGCGTCTTGGGTGTCGGGTTGAGCACCTTCCCGGACGCGTCTACCCGAAGCTCGGTCTTCATCGAGGAGTCGGCGGTGGCGTACTTGTCCGCTATGTCCAGAAGCTCGTCGAGGGTAGCCGGCTCGTCGCAGAGGAGCTTGTGCTTGAGGAGGGTGCCTTCTCGGCATCCGGCTGTGAAGTATTCTATGGCTTGCACCTCGTGCACCCCTTCACAGGAGTTGCGGAGCTCGGCCCAACGCGTGAGGTAATCGCGAGTGGACTTGGCGGGGTCTTGTACGCACAAGGAGAGCTGTCTGGGCTTGGGAGCCCGCTTGTAGGTGCTGGTGAAGTTGCGGATGAAGGCTTCTGTGAAGTCTAGCCAGCTGTTGATGCTACGCGGCCTGAGGCTGTTGAGCCAGGTCCGCGCCGTGCCCTGCAGCATGAGGGGCACGTACTTCATGGCGACTCGCCGGTTGCCGTTGGCTATGCTAACTGCGGTGGAGTAGTCGATCAACCAATCTTCCGGCTTCACGGAGCCGTTGTACTTGGGCGTGTCTCTTGGGAGCGAGAACCCTTTGGGAAAGGGCTCGTCACGGATGCGGGGGCCAAAGCAAGGCGGGCCGACATCGTCTTCTTCTTCCAATGCCAGGGATCGCGCCAGGCGGTCGAGCCGGTGACGGGCATCGTTCTCGCCGATTCCTTCACGGCGGCCCAGCCGGCCGCTGAGAGTCGGGTGCGCCACTGGCGGTGAGGCGGGATATCTCTCTCCTCGGGGCGGAGGCGGAGGCGGGTCGCCCCGCCACTCCATGGCTCGGGGATGACCATCCGCGTCCCGCTCGATGGAGATCCGGGTCCGGCTGCGGCTGGTAGCCGGCTCCTTCTCGCGTCGCGCGCAGGTATTGCTCGTAGTCGGCGTCCGGGACGTCGCGCCGTGCTCTCGGCACGGAGGAAGGCTTTCCGCACGAGCGTCGGCTTCGTGCCGCCGCGCGGCGGTGTCAATCAACTGCTGGATGCGCCGGGTCATGTGGGGAAGGTCTTCGGCCTCCAGGCTGTCCAGCTCGTCTACGGCCGCCTGGGCGGCACGCAAGTTCTCGAGTGGATTGGCATAGACCGGGCGGTCGACTCCCGGCGTGTCGGCGATGACGGCGCCGCATTGCCTGACAAGGCCGGCCCGGCTTGGCCCGCCTGGGGCCGGCGTACCGAAGGCGGCGCGGTCAGCCTCGCGCCGGTAGGCCTCGGTGAGGCGTCTTACGGAGGCTAGCCTCCGGCCCTCTGCGAGGAGAGTGAGGCGGCGGGCTTCCAATGCTCCGTCGTTGGCGTCGGCTGGGAGAGGGGCGGACAAGTCGTGGGCCACCGCGCGCGAAGCGTCGCGGGCGCTCTCGTCGGCCGGGCCGCTGTGGCCGACAACCATCACTTCGGCGATGACAGCATCGTGGCCGTCGGCTCGAGGAAGCGGGTCATTGTAGATCGCGACGTTGGTGGGGAAGGCGTCGTAGGAGGCCGCGTCGGAGTCGACAGGCATCGGGTCGGTGGAGCCAACCGACTCCAGGTCCGCAGCGGGCTCGCTGGAGGCATGGAGCCGGCCGAGAAGGTTGGCGGGGCGGTCAGCGCCCGCATCGGAGGCGAGTTCGTCGGAGGTGAAGGTCTCGTCGGGGAGATCGGCGAGGCCGCTTGCCGCGCAGATGCTGGTGACGCCTTGCAGCGCGTCGTGGCAAGCGCCATCGGGCGTGCCGGGCTGGCTACGCTCGCTGGCGAGGAAGAGGGTTCCCATCCAGAACAGGTCTCCGGACGACGGTGCGCCAGGCCCCACGGTGGGCGCCAAATGTCGGGTGGTGGGTGCGACATATGCCAACGGGTGGCTTATCTTTGTGGGAACCAGTAAGACATCGCCGGTGCCTGGAAGCGGGATAAGGCGAAGACATGCACACCGGCGGATCTTACCCAGCTTCGGGGCTCTCCGAGGAGATAACACCCCTACTGCTGCTCTACGGGGTCCCCGCATGATCACTCGATGAATCAAGTAGCTACACAACGCTCCTTGAGCTGTTTTGGGGGGAGGAGGAAGAAAGGGCACGGCTAGCCGGCTTCTTCTCCTCGAATGGTGTCTAGAACTAGCAGGGGGTCCAACCCTTTGCATGGGTGCCCCGGGGGGTTTATATAGGCCTACCCCCCGGGGGTACAATGGTAATCTGGCTGGGCGCGGGGCCCAGCCATCTGTGACTGCACTCGCCGGCTTCTGCGCCGACTGCTGGGGCCCGCCGGCTGGTGGGTCCCGCCGGCTGCCAACTCCTTGGTCACTATGGCTTCATCTTGCTGACGTGAGCTTCATCGTGGTAAGCGCGGCTATAGTACCGCCGCCTACCGGGCGATCGCTGTAGCCTTACCGCGTCTTGTCTCCTTAATGGGGCGTCTTCTTCGAGGGAGGCGGCAAGCCGGCCGCGGGGAGCCGGCTCCGTCTCGGGCCGGCTGGTCGGAAGCGTGGCCGCCTTCGGCCGTCCCTCCGCGCGAAGGGGCCCACCGCCTGTGGGCCGCGCTGGCAGCCCGTCGTGGGTGACGCCAGGGTCAACGTGGCTACAGTGCTGCGCCGGACGGGTCGTGCCTACCTCGTACGGCGCACTGTGCCAAGCGTGCCCCAGGATTCGGGGGTGGCAGGCTCTCCTGTAGCCACGCCCCGTCGCACCACCGTTAGGTGGGTGCAAACTTTGTGGGTACGGTCTTGACTGCTTTATGGCGAGCCGGCTCGAAGGAGTCGGCCTTCTCACAGCCGGCTTCTTGGAGTCGGCCCTTTCATGAGGGCTAAACTCGGACCGCCTTCCGAAAGCCGGCCTTGATCTCTGCCGGCTAGTGGAAGGCGGCCCCAGGTCTTGGGTTTCTCGAGAGCCGGGCAAGCTCGTAATTTTTGCAGAAGGGCCAGGGGAAGCCGGCTAGGCTACCCATGGCTATTTCCTCCGACAGGTGGCGCGGTCAGGGAGTGGCCAGAGTGGCGCCGGTGACGAGCTCGGCGGCGGCCGAAGCTCGGGTGCAGGTGGGGATGAGGCTGTGGTGCGCAAATGAGCGCGGCGAGGTGCTATGGGGGCTCTACGCGATGCGGGGAGCGCGTTGGGCGCATGCCCGGGACCAAATGGTCACCGGAGCATCGCTGGCGACGAGCGCGGGCGGTGGCGCGTGCGGGTGAGCATGGTGCAGTCGCTACGGAGTGCAAAAGAGGAAATGGAGAGGATGGGGAGATGGCTGAGCTCACAGGGGTCACGACGAGGCAGTCGGCGAGGTTGGGGGCGAGCTGATGCGGCGGGGACGGCGAAGGGGATCTCAGGTGGCCAGAGTTGGGGAGGACGAGGTCGTGGCGATTCCAGAGCGGGCGAGCGCTCGGGGCTCGGCCTGCTCGATGTAGTCGACGACGGCGGAGCTCGTGGACACGATGGCGTGGCGCGAGGATGACGGAGGGCGCGGCTACGACGACGGTGCGGCGGCAGAGGCGTCGGCCATGGTGGGAGAGGGCGAGGGAGAGGCGTTGGGGGTGAATGGAGGGGTCTGCGGGGTCGGGGCGGCGACGTGGAGGTCGTCCGCGGTGTCGAGGCGGTGACCAGGTGAAGCAGAGGAGCAGGGAGGTGGCGTGGCGAGCTCGGGCGCGCGCGCCGTGTCCCTCCTCTGCCTACTGGCAGAGGTAGGCGATGACTGGCACGGGCCAGCACAGCTGCACAGTGCTGGGCAGGCCAGTGGGCTGCCAGGTGGGCTGCGCCAGGTTAGTGCCTTTCCCTCTCTTTTTCTGTTTTTTTATTTATTCTATTATTTCCGTAACTTCAGGGCTTTATTAAAAATGCCAGGGCATTTCCAAAAATCATAAAATTAATCATGGCTACTGCTTAGAATATATCCAACAGTAAACATTTTAGTTTATGATTATTTGAGCATTTAAATTATTTTATAGCATTTAAATGCCCAAATGCAAATACTATATGAATTAATCCAATGACCTCAAGATGTCCTAGAAAAGTGTGCACCATTTTGTCAAAGGTTTTAACCCAAAACAAAAAGGGTGGACTTTTTAGAAGGGCATTTCACGTTCATTGAAAAAGTTTTTAGTAAACCCTAGTTGTTCCAGGGGGGTGCTGGGGGTTCTGTCATCCCCGTTTTAGTTTTCTGGGAAATTAAACATGATGCAACACTCTAATGCATGAACTAGCTAGGGTGTGACATCGGCCCGGCCGGATTTGCTTTTGGCGTATCCGGTGTTGGCGCACGTTCCCATGACCTTGCAAGTTTTTCCTTGCTGTCCAATACATCTTGCAGGTCCCGTGTGTTGCCCCGAGCCTTGGTATTTTTGATTGAGTGGCGGCGGGGTGCAGGCTGAACTTTAGGCTAAAACGCCTCTCTGGCTCGGCCACGTAGTGGCCGGTCAGCCGCATTCGTACACTGGTGAATGAGGTTTCAATGCTTCCTCCTCGGGGTGAGGTAGCAACCTACGTTTTGGGTAACTCTTGGAGGGGCGCTCGAGTTCGTATTCCTTGGCCACAAGGACTTCGGTCCATCTGTCTGCTAGCAAGTCTTGATCAGCTTGAAGCTGTTGTTGCTTTTTCTTTAGGCTATTTGTTGTGGACATAAGCCAGCGCTTGAAGCGCTCCTGCTCGACGGGGTCCTCAGGCACGATAAATTCTTCATCGCCGAGGCTCGCCTCGTCTTTGGAGAGAGGCATGTAATTGTCCTCCTCCGGTTCTCCATCTGCTGCCTGCTCTGGAGGGCTGGCTTGTTCATCCTCCAGCTCTACATCGTGCTGCAGGGGATTGTGGTTGTCTTCAGCACTATCCGAAGTGTTATTATCTCCTATGCCGGTATCACTACTTTTGCTGTGGCGGGACTTAGAGCAGCACCGCTGACGTCGGCGCTTGGGTTGCTTCTTGGAGGGGTCATCCTCCGCTGTCTCGTCGCCATTGCCTTCTTTAGGGGTATCCACCATGTATATGTCGTATGATGAGGTAGCGGTCCAGCGCCCTGTGGGCGGTGGTTCCTACTCGTCTCCTGCATCGTCGTCCATACCGTCGATGTCTTCGGAGTCGAAGTTGAGCATGTTGGTTAAATCGTCGACAGTGGCTACTAAGTGGGTGGTGGGTGGGCAACGAATTTCCTCATCGTCCGCATCCCATTCTAGCCGGACATAGTTCGGCCAAGGTTCTCCTGACAGGGAGAGAGACCTTAATGAATTTAGCACATCGCCGAAGGGCGAGTGCTGAAAGATATCCGCGGAGGTGAACTCCATGATCGGCGCCCAGTCGGATTCGACGGGCATGGATATAAGCGGCTCGGAGTCCGTGGCCGGAGGTGAATCCAGTGGTTCGACGACATGGCTCTCGTAAGGGGTAAAGTCAGTATCCGGCTCTACCGCCATTGAGAGTGTGGCCTCCATGGCGGGGCTTATCCCTCCACTCTCGGATGGCACGATTTGCTCCGGATTGACGGCCGGAGTAGTTGCAGATGCGATTTCCTGAATATTGTCCGACGACAGAGTTACCTCAAGCTCATCGTCACTGTGCGGCACACCTGACATGGTCTCGAATCCGTCGAAGATCAAGTCTCCGCGGTTGTCGGCAGTGTAGTCTAAGTTTATGAACCTGACCTGATGGCCAGGGGCGTAGCTCTCAATCTGCTCCAGATGGCCAAGCGAATTGGCCCGCAGTGCGCAGCCGCCGTATACGAAGATCTGTCCGGGGAGGAAAACCTCACCTTGGACCGCATCGTTACCGATGATTGAAGGAGCCATCAAGCCTTATGGTGACGACACAGTGGAACTCTCAATGAAAGCACCAATGTTGGTGTCAAAACCGGCGGATCTCGGGTAGGGGGTCCCGAACTATGCGTCTAAGGCGGATGGTAACAGGAGACAAGGGGCACGATGTTTACCCAGGTTCAGGCCCTCTTGAAGGAGGTAATACCCTACGTCCTGCTTGACTGTTCTTGATGATATGAGTATTACAAGAGTTGATCTACCACGAGATTGTAGAGGCTAAACCCTAGAAGCTAGCCTATGGTATGATTGTCTATTGTCCTACGGACTAAACCCTCCGGTTTATATAGACACGGAGGGGGCTAGGGTTACACAGAGTCGGTTACAAGGGAGGAGATCTACATATCCGTATTGCCTAGCTTTCCTTCCACGCCAAGGAGAGTCCCATCCGGACACGGGACGAAGTCTTCAATCTTGTATCTTCATAGTCCAACAGTCCGGCCAAAGAATATAGTCCGGCTGTCCGAAGACCCCCTAATCCGGGACTCCTTCAGTCCTGTTCATCCAACCCCCACCGGGAACTGTTAATCCACAATCAACCAACCGACTCGACTCACCACTGATACGTCTCCAACGTATCTATAATTTTTTATTGTTCCATGCTATTATATTATCTATTTTGGATGTTCTATATGCATTAATATTCTATTTTATATTATTTTTGGGACTACCTTATTAACCTAGAGCCTAGTGCCACTTTCTTTTTTTCCTTGTTTTTGAATTTTACACAAAAGGAATATCAAATGGAGTATTATACGTCCATTTTGCATCATGCTTTTATATCGATATTTATTGCATTATGGGCTGTTATTACACATTATGTCACAATACTTATGCCTATTCTCTCTTATTTTACAAGGTTTACATAAAGAGGGAGAATGCTGGCAGCTGGGATTCTGGGCTGGAAAAGGAGCAAACATTAGAGACCTATTCTACACAGCTCCAAAAGTCCTGAAACTTCACGGAAGACGTTTTCAGAATATATAAGAAATACTAAGCGCAAGAAGTTAACCAGGGGGCCACACCCTTCCCACGAGGGAGGGGGGCGCGCCCCTACCCCCTGGGCGCGCCCCCTACCTCGTGGGCCCCTTGGTGGCCCTCCGATGTCCATCTTCTGCTATATGAAGTCTTTCGATGAGAAAAAAATTCACAAGCCATCTTCTCGGACGAAACTCTGCCGCCACGAGGCGGAACCTTGGCGGGGAAGCTTCCCTCCGGGAGGGGGAAATCATCGCCATCATCATCACCAACGCTCCTCTCATTGGGAGAGGGCAATCTCCATCAACATCTTCATCATCACCATCTCCTCTCAAAACCCTAGTTCATCTCTTACATCCAATTCTTGTCTCCATGTCCGGGATTGGTACTAGTAGGATGCTGGTAGTGTTAATTACTCCTTGTAGTTGATGCTAGTTGGTTTATTTGGTGGAAGATCATATGTTCAGATCCTATATGCATATTAATAACCCTCTGATTATGAACATGAATATGCTTTGTGAGTAGTTACGTTTGTTCCTGAGGACATGGGAGAAGTCTTGCTATTAGTAGTCATGTGAATTTGGTATTCGTTTGATATTTTGATGAGATGTATGTTTTCTCTCCTCTAGTGGTGTTATGTGAACGTCGACTACATGACACTTCACCATTATTTGGGCCTAGAGGAAGGCATTGGGAAGTAATAAGTAGATGATGGGTTGCTAGAGTGGCAGAAGCTTAAACCCTAGTTTATGCGTTGCTTCGTAAGGGGCTGATTTGGAACCATATGTTTCATGCTATGCTTAGGTTTACCTTAATACTTTTGTTGTAGTTGTGGATGCTTGCAATAGGGGTTAATCATAAGTGGGATGCTTGTCCAAGGAAGGACAGCACCCAAGCACTGGTCCACCCACATACCAAATTATCAAAGTATCGAACGCGAATCATATGAGCGTGATGAAAACTAGCTTGATGATATTCCCATGTGTCCTCGGGAGCGCTTTTCTCAATATAAGAGTTTGTCCAGGCTTGTCCTTTGCCATAAAAAGGATTGGGCCACCTTACTGCACTTTATTTACTTTTGTTACTTGTTGCTCGTTACAAATTATCTTATCAAAAAACTATCTGTTACCACTTGTTTCAATACTTGCAGAGAATACCTTGCTGGAAACCGCTTATCATTTCCTTCTGCTCCTCGTTGGGTTCGACACTCTTTCTTATCGAAAGGACTACGATATATCCGCTATACTTGTGGGTCATCAAGACTCTTTTCTGGCGCTGTTGCCGGGGAGTGAAGCGCCTTTGGTAGGTGGAATTTGGTAAGGAAAAATTTATATAGTGTGTTGGAATTTACTGTCACTTGTTACTATGGAAAGTAATCCTCTGAGGGGCTTGTTCGGGGTATCTTCAGCCCGACCAGTAGAGCAGAGAGTTGCTCCTCAACCTACTGAGCCTATTGAAAATGAAAATGTCTGCTTTGAAATTCCTTCGGGTATGATAGAAAAATTGCTAGCTAATCCTTTTTTAGGAGATGGAACAAAGCATCCTGATGAGCATCTAATATACGTGGATGAAGTTTGTGGATTATTTAAGCTTGCAGGTGTACCCGGAGATGTTGTTAAGAAGAAGTTCTTCCCTTTATCTTTGAAGGGAGATGCATCGACATGGTATAGGCTATGTGATGATATGGGGTCATGGAACTACAAACGATTGAAATTGGAATTTCATCAGAAGTTTTATCCTATGCATCTTGTTCATCATGATCGCAATTATATATATAATTTTTGGCCTCGCGAAGGAGAAAGCATCGCTCAAGCTTGGGGGAGGCTTAAATCAATGTTATATTCATGTCGCAATCATCAGCTCTCAAGAGAAATGATTATTCAAAATTTTTATGCTCGGCTTTCTGATAGCAATCGCACCATGCTTTATACTTCTTGTGCTGGCTCTTTTATGATGAAGACTATTGAATTCAAATGGGATTTATTGGAAAGAATTAAATGCAACTCTGAATATTGGGACCTCGATAAAGGTAAGGAGTCAGGTATGACACCTAAGTTTGATTGTGTTAAATCTTTTATGGATACCGATGTTTTCCATAAATTTAGCACTAAATATGGACTTGACTCTGAAATAGTAGCTTCTTTCTGTGAATATTTTGCTACTTATGTTGATCTACCAAAGGAGAAATGGTTTAAATATCATCCTCCCATAGAAGTAAAAGTAGTTGCGCCTATTAAGGTTGAAGAAAAGACTATCACTTATAATGATCCTATTGTTCCTACTTCTTATGTTGAGAAACCACCTTTCCCTGTTAGGATAAAGGATCATGCTAAAGCTTCAACTGTGGTTCGTAAAAGCAATATTAGAACTTATACACCTCCTGAGCAGATTAAAGTTGAACCTGATATTGCTATTGTTAAAGATCTCTTGTCTGATAATATTAATGGGCATGTTATTCATTTCCTTGATGAGACTGCTAGAATTGCTAAACCTTGTGCTAAAGATAAAAACAGACCTGTGGTAGGCATGCCTGTTATTTCTGTTAAAATAGGAGATCATTGTTATCATGGCTTATGTGATATGGGTGCTAGTGCTAGTGCAATACCTTACGCCTTATACAAAGAAATTATGCATGATATTGCACCTGCTGAGATAGAAGATATTGATGTCACAATTAAACTTGCCAATAGAGATACTATTTCACCAATGGGAATTGTTAGAGATGTTGAAGTCTTGTGTGGGAAAACTAAATATCCTGCTGATTTTCTTGTTCTTGGTTCCCCACAAGATAGCTTTTGTCCCATTATATTTGGTAGACCCTTCTTAAACATTGTTAATGCTAAGATAGATTGCAAAAGGATGTTGTTACTATCGGTTTAGATGATATGTCTCATGAATTTAATTTCTCTAAATTTAGTAGACAACACCGTGAAGAAGAATTACCTAGTAAGGATTAAATTATTGGTCTTGCTTCTATTGCCATACCTCCTAGTGATCCTTTAGAACAATATTTGCTAGACCATGAAAATGATATGTCTATGAATGAAAGAAGGGAAATAGATGAAGTATTCTTTAAACAGGAACCTATTCTGAAACACAATTTGCCTGTTGAAATCCTAGGGGATCCTCCTCCACCCAAGGGTGACCCCATGTTTGAGCTTAAACCGTTGTCTGGTACTCATAAATATGCTTATCTTGATGAGAAGAAGATATATCCTATTATTATTAGTGCTAACCTTTCAGAGCATGAGGAACAGATATTATTGAAAACTCTGAAGAAGCACCGTGCTGCTATTGAGTATACTCTTGATGATCTTAAGGGCATTAGTCCCACTCTATGTCAACATAAAATAAATTTGGAAGAATATGCTAAACCAGTTCGTGATCGTCAACGATGACTGAATCCTAAAATGAAGGAAGTGGTAAGAAAGGAAATACTAAAGCTCCGTGAGGCAAGTATAATTTATCCCGTTGCTGATAGTCAGTGGGCAAGTCATGTCCATTATGTCCCTAAGAAGGGAGGTATTACTGTCATTCCTAATGATAAAGATGAATTGATTCCTCAAAGAATTATTACAGGTTATAGGATGGTAATTGATTTCCGCAAATTAAATAAGGCCACTAAAAAGGATCATTACCCTTTACCTTTTATTGATCAAATGCTAGAAAGATTATCCAAACATACACATTTTTTTCTTTCTAGATGGTTATTCTGGTTTCTCTCAAATACCTGTGTCAGCCAAGCATCAATCAAAGACTACCTTTACTTGCCCTTTTGGTACTTTTGCTTATAGACGTATGCCTTTTGGTTTATGTAATGCACCTGCTACCTTTCAAAGATGCATGACGGCTATATTCTCCGACTTTTGTGAAAAGATTTGTGGGGTTTTCATGGATGATTTCTCCGTCTATGGATCTTCTTTTGATGATTGCTTAAGCAACCTTGATCGAGTTTTGCAGAGATGTGAAGAAACTAATCTTGTCTTGAATTGGGAAAAGTGTCACTTTATGGTTAATGAAGGTATTGTCTTAGGGCATAAAGTTTCTGAAAGCGCTAAAGTTGGTAAAGCCAAGGTTGATGCTATTTAAAAGATGCCATGCCCCAAGGACATCAAAGGTATAAGAAGTTTCCTTGGTCACGCCAGATTTTATAGGAGGTTCATTAAGGACTTCTCAAAAAGTTCTCGGCCTCTGACTAATTTATTACAAAAAGATATACCATTTGTCTTTGATGATGATTGTGTAGAAGCATTTGAAATACTTAAGAAAGCATTGATCTCTGCACCTATTGTTCAGCCACCTGATTGGAATTTACCCTTTGAAATTATGTGTGATGCTAGTGATTATGCTGTAGGTGCTATTCTAGGGCAAAGAGTTGATAAGAAATTAAACGTTATTCAATATGCTAGTAAAACCCTAGACAATGCTCAAAGAAATTATGCTACCACTGAAAAAGAATTCTTAGCAGTTGTATTTGCTTGTGACAAGTTCAGAACTTATATTGTTGATTCTAAAGTAACTATTCACACTGATCATGCTGCTATTAAATATCTTATGGAAAAGAAAGATGCTAAACCTAGACTTATTAGATGGGTTCTCTTGCTACAAGAATTTGACTGACATATTGTTGATAGAAAGGGAGCTGAGAACCCCGTTGCAGACAACTTGTCTAGGTCAGAAAATGTGCTTGATGACCCACTACCTATTGATGATAGCTTTCCTGATGAGCAATTAAATATCATAAATGCTTCTCATACTGCTCCATGGTATGTTGATTATGCTAATTACATTGTTGCTAAGTTTATACCACCTAGTTTCACATACCAACAAAAGAAAAAGTTCTTCTATGATTTGAGGCATTACTTTTGGGGTGACCCACATCTTTATAAAGAAGGAGTATGGTGTTATTAGACATTGTGTACCTGAGCATGAACAGGAACAGATCCACGCAAGTGTCACTCCGAAGCTTATGGACGACACCATGCTGGAGATAGGACTGCACATAAGGTATTGCAATCTGGTTTTTATTGGCCTACTCTCTTCAAGGATGCCCGTAAGTTTGTCTTATCTTGTGATGAATGTCAAAGAATTGGTAATATTAGTAGACGTCAAGAAATGCCTATGAACTATTCTCTCGTTATTGAACCATTTGATGTTTGGGGCTTTGACTATATGGGGCCTTTTCCTTCCTCTAATGGATATACACATATTTTAGTTGTTGTTGATTACGTTACTAAGTGGGTAGAAGCTATTCGAACTAGTAGTGCTGATCATAACACTTCTATTAAAATGCTTAAAGAAGTTATTTTTCGAAGATTTGGAGTCCCTAGATATTTAATGACTGATGGTGGTTCACATTTTATTCATGGTGCTTTCCGTAAAATGCTTGCTAAGTATGATGTTAATCATATAATTGCATCCCCTTATCACCCTCAGTCTATTGGTCAAGTAGAATTGAGTAATAGAGAGATCAAATTAATTTTGCAAAAGACTGTTAATAGATCTAGAAAGAATTGGTCCAAGAAACTTGATGATGCATTATGGGCCTATAGAACTGCATATAAAAATCCTATGGGTATGTCTCCGTATAAAATGGTTTATGGAAAAGCATGTCACTTACCTCTCGAACTAGAACACAAGGATTATTGGGCTATTAAAGAGCTCAATTATGATTTTAAACTTGCCGGTGAGAAGAGGTTATTTGATATTAGCTCACTCGATGAATGGAGAACCCAAGCCTATGAAAATACCAAGTTGTTTAAAGAAAAATTTAAAAGATGGCATGATAAAAGGATACAAAAGCATGAGTTTAATGTAGGTGATTATGTATGGCTATACAACTATCGTTTAAGATTTTTTGCAGGAAAACTTCTCTCTAAATGGGAAGGTCCTTACGTTATCGAGGAGGTCTATCGTTCCGGTGCCATAAAAATCAACAACTTCGGAGGCACAAATGCGAAGGTGGTGAACGGTCAAAGAATCAAACATTATATCTCAGGTAATCCCATAAATGTTGAAACCAATGTTATTGAAACCGTAACCCCGGAGGAATACAAAGGGACACTTTCTGGAACGTTTCAGACTCCGAAAAGGAATACGTATGTGGTACGGTAAGTAAACCGACTCCAAAACAGTTTTTAAGGCAATATTTCTCCGTTTTGGAATATTTAGAAAAATAGAAAAATAAGAAGAAGTCCGGGAAGGACATGAGGGCTCCACGAGGGTGGAGGGTGCGCCCTACCCTACTAGGCGCGCCCCCCTACCTCGTGGCCACCTCGTGCGCTTTCCGGACTCCGTTTTCTTACACGACACGTATTTTGGTCGGTAAAAAATCATTATATAATCTCCCGGGGGTTTTGACTCCCGTATCACGCAATTATCCTCTGTTTGTGTTTCGAGATGTTGTTGCTGCAGATTAGAGCAAGATGTCTTCGCAAGAGTCAATCGGGGAGAGTCGGGTGTCTCATCCGGCACCGAGATCAATGACAAACAATAATGTTGACCTCTTTGGGCTAGCTATGGAGGAAGAGATAGAGGCTGATTTGAAGAGGATAGATGCCATGGAAGAGGATCAAGAAGTCACTTCCCGCTTCCGAGCTGGATTCACAATGGGAGAACTGCAGAGCTCGGCTATTCCAAACTCGGTTATCCCTTCCCATGTTAGATTTCTTTCTGATGAGAATATGAAAAGGAGTGTCACTGGTTCTCCCACAGCTATGCAGCACCCTTGGGTGCAGGGAGCTTTGGCTGTTAAAGGAAAACTCCAAAAGGAAATAATGGACCTCAAGCAGCAAGTCAATAAGCTCGAGGAGGAGAATCGTATCCTGAGGGGCATCATCTCCAAGAATATCACATCACCATTCCCGAAAAGAGAGACATAATCACATGGGTATGGGCACTCCCCTTGGCAACTGCCAAGGTTGGGGGAGTGCCCCGGTATCGTATCACCATCACTTTTATCTTTACCGTTTTCTTAGTTCGATCCTTTTGGTAATATCTTGATCTAGTAGAATAAAAGTTCTTAGTATGATCTAGTTTTGAGTTTTGCTTTTTCATTCCTCTATGTAATCGAGTCCGTGAGCTATATAATAAATATTAGTGTTGAGTCAAGGGCTTGATTATTTTGCCATGATCCTAAGTGAATAAAAGAAAAGAAATAAAATAAAATAAAAAGAAACAAAGAGATCATATGGATCTTATGGAGAGTAATGAGCTCACATAGAAAAGGTATGATGAATAAAAGTTGTTGAGAGTTGACAAACATAGTTTTGGCCATCGTTGCAATTAATAGGAAGTAATAAAGAAAGACATGTCTTCACATATAAATATACTATCTTGGACATCTTTTATGACTGTGAGCACTCATTAAAATATGACATGCTAAAGAGTTGACGTTGGACAAGGAAGACAACGTAATGGGTTATGTTTTCTTACATCTGAGATAAATTATATTGTCATGGATCATCCAACATGGTTGAGCTTGCCTTTCCTCCTCATGTTAGACAAATTCATCGCACCAAGTAGAGATACTACTTGTGCTTCCAAATACCCCTAAAACCAGTTTTGCCATGAGAGTCCACCATACCTACCTATGGATTGAGTAAGATCCTCCAAGTAAGTTATCATCGGTGCAAGCAATAAAAATTGCTCTCTAAATATGTATGACTTATTAGTGTGGGAGAAATAAGCTTTATACGATCGTGTGATATGGAAGAAATAAAAGCGACAGACTGCATAATAAAGGTCCATATCACAAGTGGCAATATAAAGTGACGTTCTTTTGCATTAAGATTTTGTGCATCCAACCATAAAAGCGCATGACAACCTCTGCTTCCCTCTGCGAAGGGCCTATCTTTTACTTTTATCTCCTACATTGCATAAGAGTCTTGGTGATCTTCACCCATCCCTTTTACATTTTATCCTTTGGCAAGCACAGTATGTTGGAAAGATCCTGGTATATATGGCTAATTGGATGTGAGT
Source organism: Triticum urartu (assembly GCF_003073215.2). Classification (NCBI taxonomy): domain Eukaryota; kingdom Viridiplantae; phylum Streptophyta; class Magnoliopsida; order Poales; family Poaceae; genus Triticum; species Triticum urartu. Next base: position 468,189,197 of record NC_053023.1, read on the forward strand.
TTTCATGAACTATTATTGTTGACATTACCCTTGAGGTAAAACGTTGGGAGGCAAAACTATAAGCCCCTATCTTTCTCTGTGTCAGACTAAAACTCCATACCCATAAGTATTGCGTGAGTGTGAGAAATTGTGAAAGACTATATGATAGTTGAGTATGTGGACTTGCTGAAAAGCTCTTAGATATTGACTCTTTCATGTGTTATGATAAATTGCAATTGCTCCAATGACTGAGATTATAGTTTGTTAGTTTTCAATGAAGTTTACGATTCATACTTGAAATTGTGATTGAATTATTACTCTAGCATAAGAAATCATATGACAAGAATTATATAAGTTGTTGTTCTAAGAATGATCATGATGCCCTCATGTCCGTATTTTATTTTTATCGACACCTCTATCTCTAAACATGTGGACATATTTTTCAATTTCGGCTTTCGCTTGAGGACAAGCAAGGTCTAAGCTTGGGGGAGTTGATGACGAAGCTATGTCCTAGGGTAGGGTCATGGATCTGTCCAAGATACCATCCCCTAGGACATCTCTAAAAGAACTAGAAGCAGTCGAAGAGAAATCATCATCCACTCGACCCAAAAGCTATGTTCCACTCGATAGTCTTGAAGACACTCGACCATACGAACAACCACTCGACCACTAGAAGATGTGAAGCCACTCACTCCGCAATGGTCGGGGTTTAAGTCATAGCTTTAATAATCATTTATAGCACTTTACTTCGGACGTTACCAGTAACGCTCCTCCTTTATGAACATTGAACCCTGTGTAACGGAGGGGAGCTGGGGTCCTGGCGCACTCTATATAAGCCACCCCCCTCCTCTGGGGCAAGGGTTCGGAACCCCAGTAACTCACATGCATATATTCAGTCGACCGCCTCCGGGCTTCGAGACGTAGGGCTGTTACTTCCTCTGAGAAGGGCCTGAACTCCTAAAACTCGTGTGTACAACTCCAACATAGCTAGGATCTTGCCTCTACATTCCTACCCCCATTCTACTGTCAGACTTAGAACCACGACAGTTGGCGCCCACCGTGGGGCAGGTGTCTTAGCGACTTTTTGGAGAAGTTGCAATTTTTCCGGTCCCCTTCATCATGGTTTCAGGCGGAGGATTGGCTGAGGGCCGCGAGATCCGTCTCGGCGCGCTCGTGTTTGTCGCCGGCGACTCCGCTTGGCTTCAGGAGGCTCCACTCGACGTCGACGCACTCCCCGTCCGCGGGGTGACGCACTTTCGCACGTGCGTCCATGGCGTCCTCCCGCGGCAGCCGTCGACCCAGTATCGATCGGATCCTATGGCTTCCCCCCTCCCTATGGCCCGCCGGAGCAAACGTTCCGGTCGGTCGAGGCTTCAGCGGTGGGTGAAGCATGCGGTGGCTCATCAGTCGGCCACCCCTCAAGTCATGGAAATCGAGCCCGACGAAACCCTCTACGGCTTGTTTGATCTGTCAACTGGCTCCATAGAGACTGCATCCGAGTGCGATAGCAGTGACCCCGCGGCAGAAGTTTTGATGGTGAATGGACCACGCAGTCCTCCTGGCTTCACCCGTGAAGACGGAGGCGATGGGAACGGCGATCCGTCACGCGTTCATGAAGAGTACTGCCCCGAACCCCTCTCCTCGCAGCGGAGGGAAGAACTTCGCCGCCGGAACATGGATGCACTTCACACTCCTATCGTTGGAGAAACCCCTAAGGCCCAGGCCTTGGAGGAGGCGCGCCTGGCCAACTTGGCTGAGCGCACTCGACTAGAGAATCTCCAGCGCGCACTCGACGAGCGTGCTCGACAGCGTGCTCCTGAATCCAGTCGACATCAACTCTTTCCACCTCCGATTCAGGTATACCGAACTCCGATCCAGAATCTCGCAGGTACAGACTGGATAGCGGAGTCGATCCAACCTTCCCAATCAGAAGCTGGTCGAGGTCTGGTGCAGATCCGAGCTTTGCTCCGTGCAGCAGGGGAGCAGAATACAGCAGTATCTTAGTCGAGGAATAGGATCCATAGCAGGTCCGTGGTTGCAGACATAGTTCAGTTGGCTCACAGCCCAAGATCTCCCCCGAGGCATGCGGGACATGGAGACCGACGAGATCAGTATAGAAACTGTGAGCAGTATGATCACCGAGTCGATCGCGATGATCGTCGTCGAGTGCCCACACCTCCCCCAAGGAGTGGATCGTACGTGCCTCAGCAACATGATGACAGACGCCCTCACAGTATGGGGCGAGGGGTTCTAGTCGACCCCAGAGAGTTGGGCTTTGATGCGAGATCTATTCTTGTTCAGGGCTTGGTCGACAGAAACAGAGCTCACCGAGAGGGTCATGACAGAGATGTACCAACCAGCAGCAGGGTGCATGTCTCAGGTCCGGAGTGCTTCAGCAGGGCCATCAGGGCTGCAGTGATTCCTCCCAACTTCAGGTTGGCGACTGGAGTCAGTAAGTTCACTGGTGAGTCCAAGCCTGATACTTGGCTTGAAGATTACTGAGTTGCTGTCCAGATTGGTGGCGGCAGTGATGAAGTGGCCATGAAACACCTTCCTCTGATGCTGGAGGGCTCGTCTAGAGCATGGCTGAATCAGTTAGCACCAAGCAGTATTTATACTTGGGAAGATCTTGCCCGAGTATTTGTTAGAACGTTCGAAGGGACTTGCAAACGGCCGGCAGGGCTGACCGAATTACAGTGTTGCGTGCAGAAACCGAATGAGTCTTTGAGGGATTATATCCAGAGATGGATCACATTGCATCCCACGGTGGAGAATGTGTCTGATCACCAGGCAATTTGTGCCTTTAAAGAAGGTGTCAAGTATCGGGAATTGAATATGAAGTTCGGTCAGATAGGAGATATGAATCTGACTCGGATGATGGAAATTGCCACCAAGTATGCCAACGGTGAAGAAGAAGACCGACTCCGGAGTGGCAAGCACAAAACAGACGCCCACGAGACCGGAGGAGGTAACTCCAGTCGGAAACAGAAGCGCAAGGCCGAGCCTGTCGGTGTTCTAGGAACGGGGGTCCCCAGACTTGCCTGCCTGCGGCCTGCGCCGTGGCTCAAAGGGGGGCCCAGCGCGGCCCATCTTCACCAACACAAACCCAAGACCCTCGCGAGGGGCCAAGCCTTGCGGGGCGGACGACGCGGAGCTTCCTCAGGCACGGCCTCCTCAGGCTGGCTCACGAGGAGGCGGAGAGATCAAGCCGGGGTACCTCACGAGGTGCCCGTGACGCAAGCCATGACGACCAAGGGTGCCAGGCGGGTGCCAGCCCGCGCAGTGTCCTCCTTTCCTCTTTGGTGCAAAGGGGGCAAGCGCAGCCGCGGAGTACCGAGGCATCATGCAAAGGTTGCCATTTCGGTGCAACGAGACCAAGACCAGGAGGACTACGAGATGGAGGTCACCGTGGAGCCCAAGGCGGCGTCATCACCAGAGCTTTGTGCAGGCGAAGACTACTTTTATCAGGGCAACTGATACTAGCTGTCCCCCTTCAAATTAGCCCGCCATTGTCGGCTCCCTTCCCGCTCGATATTTGGGAAGAGGACCAGAGCCTCTATAAATAGGACCAGCCACCCACAGAGCAAAGGAGATTCGAAGGATAGAAGAAAGGATCAGAGAGAATGGGAAAGGTGACTGAACTCCGCCCAGCAGTTCATCGCCCAGCCAAGAACAGACCCTCGCGAGGCTGTTCTTCCTTGTATTGTTCATCATCATCAGCCCAAGAGGCAATCCACCACACCACACACTGGAGTAGGGTATTACACCACAACGGTGGCCCGAACCAGTATAAACCCGTGTCTCTTGTGTGTTTTTCCTTAGTTTAGATCCTAGCAAGGCGGAGGAGTGCAGGTAGGTAGGAGGCGAAATCTCCGCGCGCACCCCAGTGTTCGAACCTCAAGGGTCTGCCGGAACCCGAAATCCGACATTTGGCGCGCCAGGTATGGGTGCGCCAGGATTCGTCTTCCACCACCCCGTTCTCCTTCGACCATCACGCCCATGTCTGACGCTCGTCGGGCCCGCGCCGAGCGCCGGGCCGCACTCGCTTCCCGCGTCGCCCAGACGGCCCCTGTCGGCGGGCGTCCTCGCCGTTCCCCGTCACCTGCCATCAACACCGCCACCGGCCCGGCGGGGGACGAGCAGCAAGTATCGTCCCAGCATCTGTCCGTGCGGCAAGACGGCCGCACCGCAACTCCCTCGCTCACCCCAGCTGGTTCTTCGTCCCGCGTGCTCCGCGCGCCCATGGAGCCCCGCAACCTCCCCCCCGCCCATCGCGCTGCACCAACACCCCCGGTCGTCGCGGCCCTCTTGGACGGCTCACAGGCGCCGCCTACGAGTCACCACGTCAAGCCGTTCATCCGCCGGGTCAGTGCCGCTTCCGCGCGGCAGGGGGCTCCCCTGGACCGGGCGGCGCCCGAGACCGGCCTGACCTTTAGCTCGGAGGACCACCCCTCCAACTCGGCCTGCTCGGGTGCGCTCCCCATGCTATGCACCCCCACCATCTGCCAGGTGGCCGTTACCAGAACCCTCATTGATGGCGGCGCGGGCCTCAGCATGCTCTCGGTCGAGGCCTTCAACCTCCTCTGCATACCCCTGGAACGGCTGCAACCCAGCCGGCCCTTCTCAGGCGTTGGGGCGAGTCGTCCAGCTCCTTGGGACAGATCTGGCTCCCAGTAACCTTCGGCACCTACGACAACTTCCGCACGGAGCTGGTCGACTTCGACATCGCCCCCATCGGCCTCCCCTACAACGCCATCCTTGGCTACCCAGCCCTGGCCTAGTTCATGGCCGCGACGCACCCGGCGTACAACCTCATGAAGATTCCCGGGAGCAGCGGTGTCCTCACTGTGCACGGGGACACCGGGGACGCGCTGAGGGTGCTCAATCTCGCCTTCAAGATGGCGGCATCGACACAACCCGCCGACTTGGAGACCCCCGAGCCCAAGGGGGCTGCACCCGCCAAGAAGAAACAGTTGTTCACCCAAGACAAGGCAGAAACCAAGCAGATACCGGTCGATGAGGACGGGTCCACCAACGCCACTTTCACCATAGGCGCCCACCTCAAACCCGAGCAGGAGAAGGCCCTGGTCGGGTTCCTGCACGCAAACAAGAGGGTATTCGCTTGGGAGCCTGACCAGTTGGCAGAGATCCCTAGGAGTGTAATCGAGCATCACCACAACGTGCGCCCTGTGAAGCAGAAGGCCAGGCGGCAGTCCACAGAAAAGCAGGCCTTCATCGTCCAAGAGACCCGCAAATTAGAAGCCGCTGGGGTCCTTCGCGAGGTCCGACATCCGGATTGGTTGGCCAACCCTGTCGTTGTGCCAAAGAAGGGAGGGAAGGAGCACATGTGTGTCGACTTCACCAACCTCAACAAAGCATGCCTGCAAGATCCGTTCCCGCTCCCCCGCATCAACCAGATCGTCGATTCCACTGCGGAATGCGACCTGTTATGCTTCTTGGATGCCTTCTCTAGGTATCACCAGATCAAGATGGCGGTAGAAGACGTCGAGAAGACAGCCTTCCTAACCCCGTGTGGGGTGTACTGCTACACATGCATGCCATTTGGGCTGCGTAATGCAGGGGCGACCTTTCAGCGGTTGATGCACATCACCTTGGGCCCGCAGCTCGGGAAGAATGTTGAAGCTTACGTCGATGACATTGTGGTAAAGTCTCGGGAGGCCAGGACCTTGATACAAGACCTGGAGGAAACCTTCGCGAGCCTCAACACGGTGAACCTACGGCTCAACCAAGAGAAATGTGTGTTCGGAGTCCCCTCGGGCAAGCTCTTGGGTTTCCTCGTGTCCCACTGAGGCATCGAGGCTAACCCGGAGAAGGTCAAGGCGGTGGAAGACATGAGCCCGCCAAAGACCCTCAGAGAAATTCAGAAGATCACGGGGCGCGTGACCGCGCTAGGGCGCTTCATCTCCAAGTTGGGGGAACGAGCACTGCCTTTCTTCCAGCTAATGAAGAAAAAGGGGCCCTTCGAGTGGACTGAAGAGGCCGACAAGGCGTTCCAGGATCTCAAGAGATACCTGACCAGCCCACCGGTCATGGTGGCTCCGCGCCCTCAAGAGCCCCTGGTGCTTTACCTCGCCGCCACTCCCTACTCCGCCAGCGCAGCCTTGGTGGCAGTCAGAGAGGAGCGTCGAATCAAAACCGCGGTAGCAGCCCGGGACAAGGCAGAACAGGGACAAGGAAGGCCCATAGAAACTGCCACCGCGGCTGAGGAGGGTCAGCCGCCGCAGAGGGGCGCACCAGAGGCGGAAGAGGCCCCTCTCCCAGATGGCCAGTCTCAGGAGGCCTCATTGCCTCAAGAGGCGCCATGGTCTCCGAAGGGAGCCACCAGAACTGACGCACTCCACCTCGTTGAGCACCCAGTGTACTTCATCAGCACGGTGTTGCAGGATGCAAGGGCACGGTACCCCATGCCTCAGAAACTCCTCCTCGCGCTACTGGTGGCCTCGCGCAAGCTGCGGCACTATTTTCAGGGTCACCCCATCAAGGTCGTCTCGTCATACCCCCTGGAGAGAGTGCTCAGGAGCCCTAATTCAGCTGGAAGGGTCGCTGAGTGGAACATAGAACTGCAAGCGTTTCAGCTCGAATTCAGCACAACTAGAGTCATCAAGGGAGCAGCGTTGGCGGATTTTGTGGCAGAATGGACGGAGGCGCCAGTCCTCAAGGCCGACGAGGATCGGTCCCTGTCCCCGGGAAGCGAGGCGCCGGAAGGCTGGGTCATGTACTTCGATGGGGCGTTCTCCGGGCATGGCGCAGGGGCTGGGGCGGTGCTTATATCGCCCACTTAGGACAAACTCTATTACGCCGTGCAGCTCTGTTTCCAGCAAGGTGAAAAGGTCTCCAACAACATAGCGGAATATGAAGGTTTAATAGCAGGCTTGAAGGCCGCGGCTGCCCTGGGGGTGAAATGCCTCACCATCGAGGGCGATTCGCAGCTCCTTGTCAATTTCTCCAACAAGGTGTACGAGCCGAAGGATGAGCACATGGAAGCCTACCTAGCGGAGGTCTGCAGGATGGAGAAGCAGTTTTGGGGGTTGGAGTTGCAGCATGTGCCCCGTGGCACCAATCAGGAGGCCGATGACATCGCCAAACGAGCGTCCAGGCGGTTACCTCAGGAGCCTGGCCTTTTCGAGGAATGGCTCTTCAAGCCATTAGCCCTGCTGTCATTATCGAACACGGCTCAGCCCCGGGAGGAGCTCCCCCAGCCACCTGCCTCAGGGGCTCCAGCCTATGGCCCGGCCTCAGGAGCACGCCTGCTCCTGACGATGGAACCTCAGTAGTGATGTTGGATCGTGGAGCTCCGAAGTTACCTAACGCAAGGGACCCTGCTGGAGAAGGAGGAGGAAGTGGAGCGAGTGGCACGCCAGGCCACGGCATACTGCATCAAGGATGGAGAGCTCTACCGGAAGCGGCCGAACGATGTACCCTGTGCTGCATCTCCAGGGAGCAAGGGAAGGAACTGCTGGAAGATATACACGGCTGAGACTGTGGACATCATTCATCATCACGGACCCTCGTTGGCAAGGCGTTCCGCAGTGGGTTTTATTGGCCCACCGCGCTCAATGACGCCGACGAACTAGTGAAAGCTTGTGAGGCCTGCCAGTTCCACGCCAAGCAGATCCATCAGCCAGCAGGAGGCTTGCAGACTATACCCCTTTCGTGGCCATTCGCAGTCTGGGGGCTGGACATCTTGGGCCTGTTTCCTCGGGCGCCCGAGGGCTACCGCTACGTCTACGTCACCATGGACAAGTTCACCAAGTGGGCTGAAGTAGAGGTTGTCTGCACCATTCCCGCGGGTTCCGCGGTCAAGTTCATCAAGGGCATCGTGAGCCAGTTCGGGGTGCCGAATCGCATCATCACGGACAACGGTTCGCAGTTCACCAGTAACCTCTTCAAAACATACTGTGCTAACCTTGGAATGCAGATATGCTACGCTTCGGTGGTGCACCCCCGAAGCAACGGCCAGGCTGAGCGAGCCAACGCGGAGGTCCTGAGGGGCCTCAAGACCAGGACGTTCAAGAAGAAGCTGGAGGCCTGCGGCAGAGGTTGGTACGACGAGCTTCAGTCCGTGTTGTGGTCCATCCGCACAACCGCGACCAAGCCGACTGGAGAGACCCCGTTCTTCCTGGTCTACGGAGCCAAAGCGGTCCTCCCTCACGAGGTCAAACGTCACTCCGCGCGGGTGCTGGCGTTCGACGAGGCACAGCAGGACGCCATGCGGGGGACGAACCTCGTGCTGGGGGAGGAACGTCGCCGAGAAGCCGCGCTACGAGCGGCGAGGTACCAACAAGCACCGCAGCGATATCACTGCCGCAACATCCGCCCCAGAACTCTCGAGGTAGGAGACCTCGTGCTCAGGCGGGTTCTCTCCAGGGAGGGGCTGCACAATCTCTCTCCCATGTGGGAGGGCCCATTCAAAGTTGTTCATGTTTCCAGGCCCGGCTCCGCGCGCTTGGAGACTCAGGAGGGGGTGCCAGTCCAGAATGCATGGAACATCCAGCACCTCCGGAGGTTCTACCCCTAAAAAGGCCCAGAGCCTGTGAAGAAGGCGAATGCCTGTGAAGCTATCGCGTTTTGGAAAAGGCCCGGAGCCTATGAAGAAGGCGAATGCCTGTGAAGCTATCGCGTTTCGGAAAAGGCCTAGAGCTTGTGAAGAAGGCGAATGCCTGTGAAGCTATCGCGTTTTGGAAAAGGCCCGGAGCCTGTGAAGAAGGCGAATGCCTGTGAAGCTATCGCGTTTCGGAAAAGGCCCAGAGCCTGTGAAGAAGGCGAATGCCCGTGAAGCTATCGCGTTTTGCAAAAGGCCCGGAGCCTGTGAAGAAGGCCAACACCTGTGAAGCTCACCGCCCGTGACACTCTCACGTAATAATGAGTTGGGGCTGTACCTGCCCTGGAGTCTCAGGAGCGCCGGCCTCAGGCCCTGGGGCTCCCTCCCACGCCCAGTGGCAGCACTTAGCTCCGCGCTGGTGAGAAGACGTCGAAGACTAGATTAGGTGCCGGACGCGGCTTTTCATTTGCTTTCCGCAGTTGGCTTCTTCCTTCTCATTCAAAGTTTTATTGAAGTTGTTGCCGTCTTTGGCTTGTGATTCTTCGACTTTTCACTCTCCTGCCTCGATTTCTCTTGTGCAAGGCCTCGCGAGGGGGGCAGCTGAGCGCCCTCGCGAGTGTTCCTATCCTAGTCATTCAAAGAGTTCGCGACCTGGGCCCATTACAGGAGCACCCCTCCAGTCCGTGCCCCACGGGCACCGCAACACAAACAAAGGGCCTGGGTAGGTCGCCCCCCACGGCCGGGGCCGGGAACTATCCACGCTCGGGCATGTAGCCGGAAGGTACGGTAATGAAAGCAAAACGATGATTAACAGCAATAACCCAAACACGCCCCCGCGGGGCTCCACACTACTGTCTTTGTTATGCAGGAAAAAGGAAAAGAAAGAAGAAATATGGTGCAGCTCGCCTCACACCGGTCCGCAGGGAAGGCCCGAGCTGCCTCTGGAGCTCAGGCGGACTCCCTCTCGCGCTTCACCAGGGCGCGACGGCGGGCGGACACGTTGCCACCTCCCAAGCAGATACGACGGCGTGGAGGCTGACCGCGGCCACCGCTAGAAGAGTCGCCGCCTGAAGAAGAACCGGAGAAGCTTGAGGAACCCTGAGCGCCGCCAGCCATGCGAGCGCTGCCCTCTCCATCATCACCGGAGCTAGGTTCCCAGCCGCGGCCGTCACCCTCGGGGCAACACCCTGCGCGGCGACCATCTTCCCCAAACACCCTCACGTAGAGGGTGGCATCGCCGTCGAACTTGAAGTGTAGGGTGCACCGACGGCTCAGGCCACGCGCGCGGGCAAACGTCTGCCAACCGTGGGCCAGGGACAGGCTCCCGGCCGCGGAGACCTCCAGTGAGACCCATGAGGCCCGGCTGTAGCAGCCGTCGCCCTGGAGCCAGAGGCCGCCCGGGGCGCCGGCCGGGAGCTCGCCAAGGAGGAAGCGAGGAAGTGGAAGTCGGGTGCTAGTCGGCTCCGCCGACCACACGACGAACTCCGGCAGCACTTCAGCAGCGCGAAAGCGCGGCCTAGGGGGACGCGCAGCCGGAGCGCGCCCCCCGGCCGCAGCAATCCGCCCGTCGCTGTGCTGAAGATCGCCTCCACGGCCGCGGGGAGCCACCATGGTGGCCACAGGATGTTTGCGAGGGCGCCCTCGGTCGCGCTTGGGCAGGGGAGAGGCGGGCTCAACCTGGCGAGCCTTCCCCTTCTCTACGGCCGAGAACCTCCTCGACGGGGCCATGTAGAAAAAGGAGAAGCAAGGGGGGATGAACTGGAAGAGCGCGCGCCGGTTCGTACTTATAGCTGGTGGTGGCCAACCAACGGCCCCCACGATCGCAGGTAATTATGACCCGCTTTGCATGCAGGGACTTGTCCAATCCGTACAGTTGCCGAGGCGCCATGGGGAAGTGGAGGCGCCCACGTCCAATCAACCGCCACGCGGCGCCCAAGGCCGCAGTCTGTTAGGGCCCGTGGCGCTTCGCTCTTGCCCTTCCGCCTCCCTGCACGGCCAAGTCCGGGCGCGCCTTGGGCCCGGGGGCTACTGTCGGCGTTCTGGGAACGGGGGTCCCCAGACTTGCCTGACTGTGGCCTGCGGCGTGGCTCAAAGGGGGGCCCAGTGCGGACCATCTTCACCAACACAAACCCAAGACCCTCGCGAGGGGCCAAGCCTCGCAGGGCGGACGACGCGGAGCTTCCTCAGGCACGGCCTCCTCAGGCTGGCTCACAAGGAGGCGGAGAGATCAAGGCGGGGTACCTCACGAGGTGCCCATGACGCAAGCCATGACGACCGAGGGTGCCAGGCGGGTGCCAGCCCGCGCAGTGTCCTCCTTTCCTCTTTGGTGCAAAGGGGGCAAGCGCAGCCGCGGAGTACCGAGGCATCAAGCAAAGGTTGCCATTTCGGTGCAACGAGACCAAGACCAGGAGGACTACGAGACGGTGGTCACCATGGAGCCCAAGGCGGCGTCATCACCAGATCTTTGTGCAGGCGAAGACTACTTTTGTCAGGGAAGCTGATACTAGCTGTCCCCCTTCAAATTAGCCCGCCATTGTTGGCTCCCTTCCCGCTCGATATTTGGGAAGAGGACCAGGGCCTCTATAAATAGGACCAGCCACCCACAGAGCAAAGGAGGTTCGAAGGATAGAAGAAAGGATCAGAGAGAGTGGGAAAGGTGACTGAACTCCGCCCAGCAGTTCATCGCCCAGCCAAGAACAGACCCTCGCGAGGCTATTCTTCCTTGTATTGTTCATCATCATCAGCCCAAGAGGCAATCCACCACACCACACACTGGAGTAGGGTATTACACCACAACAGTGGCCCGAACCAGTATAAACCCCGTGTCTCTTGTGTGTTTTTTCCTTAGTTTAGATCCTAGCAAGGCGGAGGAGTGCAGGTAGGTAGGAGGCGAAATCTCCGCGCGCACCCCAGTGTTCGAACCTCAAGGGTCTGCCGGAACCCGAAATCCGACAGAGCCAGCCGCCCCTAGTGAAGCCTTAGCTGTGACTCAAGGAAAGTTCAAGGGGGAGCCCAAGGGGCCGTGGAACCCCAAGAAAGTAAAAGATCAAGATGGAAATGATGTGCTGGATTTGCCATGTCACATCCACACTAAAAAAGATGAAGAGGGTAATTTCATTTACCCAAAGCATACTGCTCGACAGTGTCGACTCCTAATCCAACAGTTCCGAGAGAAACAGCCCAAGGAAAAGGAGAAGGAAGCAGACAAGGTTGAGGATGAAGAAGAGGATGATGATGGTTATCCCCACGTGAATTCCACCTTGATGATTTTCGCTAACGCTGAGAGTAAAAGTCGATTGAAAGTCATCAACAGAGAAGTGAACATGGTCGCTCCGGTGACACCCAGTTATTTGAAGTGGTCCCAGACTGCCATTACATTCGACCAGTCCGATCACCCAGCACACATAGCCACCCCTGGGAGGCAAGCATTGGTGGTCGACCCAGTGGTCGAAGGCACCCGACTGACAAAGGTTCTGATGGATGGTGGTAGTGGCCTGAATATACTGTATGTAGAGACATTGAAAGGAATGGGTATTCCGATGTCCAGACTCAGTAAGAGTAATATGAGTTTCCATGGGGTCATTCCAGGCAAGAAGGCTGCATCACTCGGCCAAATTGCTCTCGACGTGGTTTTCGGTGATTCCTAGAATTACCGCAAAGAAAAGTTGACATTTGAAGTTGTGGATTTTCAGAGTGCCTATCATGCTATTCTGGGCAGGCCAGCTTATGCACGTTTTATGGCTCAACCATGTTATGTGTACCTCAAATTGAAGATGCTTGGTCCCAAAGGGGTGATCACTATCACTGGTAATCAGAAGAAGGCAGAAGAGTGCTTCCAGAAGGGTTCAAAGATCGTCGATGCACAGATGGTCATGGTAGAATTGCAAGAATATCAGAAAAATGCAGATCCGAGTGATTTGTTGCGAGCCAAGAAGCCTGCCACAGATTCAGCATTCCAGTCGTCTGGCGAAACAAAGTTGATTCGCATTCACCCGATAGACCCCAATGCTGCTCCGACTCACATTTCAACCACACTCGACTCCAAATAGGAAGAAGCGCTCATCCAGTTCCTCCGTGAGAACTGGGACATCTTTGCATGGAAACCTTCGGACATGCCAGGTGTTCCCAGGGGACTGGCTGAGCATCGTTTTCAAGTCGACCCAAAAGTGAAACCAGTCAAAGAACATCTTCGACGGTCCGCCGTACAGAAGAGGAAGGCGCAATCAGTGAAGATGTGGCTCGGCTTTTGGCAGCTGAATTTATCCGTGGGATTTACCACTCTGAGTGGTTAGCTAATGTTGTCATGGTCCCAAAGAAGGATGACTCACTTCGCATGTGCATTGACTTCAAACATATCAGTCGGGCCTTCCCGAAAGATCACTTCCCTCTCCCTCGCATCGACCAGATAGTCGACTCGACTGCAGGGTGCGAGCGTTTGTCCTTTTTGGACGCCTACTCCGGGTACCACCAGATCTGTCTGTACGGACCCGACGGGATAAAAACAGCTTTCATCACCCCATTTGGGTGCTTCTGTTATGTCACTATGCCATTCGGTTTGAAAAACACTGGAGCCACATTCATGCGGATGATTCAGAAGTGCCTACTCACTCAGATCAGTCGGAATGTGGAAGCATACATGGATGACATTGTGGTCAAGTCACGTAAAGGTTTCGACCTATTGACTGACCTTGCTGAAACCTTTGCCAACCTCAAAAGGTATGATATCAAGCTTAATCCATCAGAGTGCACGTTTGGGGTTCCAGGCGGAAAATTACTCGGTTTTCTTGTTTCCGAATGAGGGATCGATGCTAACCCAGAGAAAGTGGGTGCTATACTCCGGATGAAATGCCCTGTGCGTGTGCATGATGTCCAGAAGCTTACTGGTTGCTTGGCCGCCCTAAGTTGATTCATTTCTCGCCTCGGTGAAAATGCACTGCCTCTTTACCGACTAATGAAGAAATCAGATAAGTTTGAGTGGACTCCTGAAGCTGATGCAGCATGTGCAGAGCTAAAAGCCCTGCTTTCCACCCAGCCGGTGCTTGCTACCCCAATCAGCAAAGAGCCTTTACTGCTTTATATCGCAGCCACTGGACAAGTTGTCAGTATAGTACTTACAGTCGAGCGGGAAGAAGAGGGAAAAGCCTATAAAGTTCAGCGCCTAGTTTATTATATTTCTGAAGTTCTGACTCCGTCAAAGCAGAGATATCCGCACTATCAGAAGCTCGTTTATGGGATTTACATGACCACAAAGAAGGTTGCACACTATTTCTCTGATCACTCTGTTATAGTCGTCAGCGACGCTCCATTGTCAGAGATTCTGCACAACAGAGATGGAACTGGTCGAGTGGCAAAATGGGCGATTGAACTCCTTCCCTTAGATATCAAGTTTGAGGCAAAGAAGGCTATCAAGTCCCAAGCAATAGCAGATTTCCTCGCCAAGTGGATTGAAAAACAATTGCCGACTCAAGTTTACTCGGAGCACTGGACCATGTTCTTTGATGGATCAAAAATGCTGAATGGTTCCGGTGCTGGGGTGATTTTGGTATCCCCCCAAGGAGACAAGCTCAGATATGTCCTCCAGATTCACTTTGATTCCTCCAATAATGAAGCTGAATATGAAGCACTCCTGTATGGGTTGCGTATGGCCATATCACTCGGCGTCCGTCGCCTCATGGTCTACGGCGACTCAGATCTGGCAGTCAATCAAGTGATGAAGGAGTGGGACGTCAGAAGCCCAGCCATAACTGGTTACTGCAACGCGATGAGGAAGCTGGAAAAGAAGTTTGAGGGGTTAGAGCTCCATCACATACCCCGACTGAAAAATCAAGCGGCCGATGACTTGGCAAAGATAGGTTCCAAGAGAGAAGCCATTCCCAGCAATGTGTTTTTGGAGCATATTCACACACCGACCATTCAAGAAGATCCTTTTACTGAAGACCCCCGCAGCCTAAGAGCGCCACAGATCCGACTGAAGTCGAGGTCCCAGCCATGGTCGACCTAATCATGGAGGTTCTGGACATCACTCCCGACTGGACAGTGCCGTACATTGCATACATCCTCAGAAAGGAAGTCCCAGAAGACGAAGAAGAGGCTCGGCAGATCGTCCATTGATCCAAGGCCTTTACTGTGATAAGAGGACAATTATTCAGGGAAAGCATGACTGGAGTCGGTCAGAGATGCATAACGCTAGAAGAAGGTCGAATGATCCTCAATGACATCCACTCGGGGACCTGTGGCCACCATGCATCCTCTCGGGCTATCGTGGCTAAAGCATACCGAGCCGGATTCTATTGGCCACGAGCAAATGAAATGGCGAAAGATATAGTCGACAGATGTGAAGGCTGCCAGTTTTACTCAAACATGTCTCACAAGCCAGCGTCAGCCCTGAAGACCATTCCCCTCGTTTGGCCCTTTGCCATTTGGGATTTGGATATGGTTGGACCACTGAGAACTGGTAGGAGCGGCTTCAGTCATGTGCTCGTGGCAGTCGACAAGTTTACCAAATGGATCGAAGCTAAACCTATCAAGAGTCTTGAAGCCAGCACCGCTCTCAGTTTTATCAGAGAATTGACATTCGGATATGGAGTTCCACACAGCATCATCACGGACAACGGGTCGAACTTCGGTTCTGATGAGTTTAGAGCTTTCTGCGCTTCTCAAGGCACACGAGTCGACTATGCTTCAGTCGCTCACCCGCAGTCGAACGGACAAGCACAAAGAGCCAATGGCCTAATTCTTAAAGGATTGAAACCCCGACTGATGCGTGACCTCAAACACGCAGCAGGCGCTTGGGTCGATGAACTTCCGTCAGTTCTGTGGGGTTTGAGGACAACTCCCAATCGGTCAACTGGACGAACTCCTTTCTTCTTCATCTATGGAGACGAAGCTGTTCTGCCGAGTGACCTGCTCCACAATGCACCCCGAGTCGAGCTCTTCTCCGAAGAAGAAGCAGAGCAGGCCCGGCAGGATTCAGTCGATCTCTTAGAGGAGGAAAGAGAGATGGCCTTGATCCGGTCGACCATTTACCAGCAAGACTTGCATCGATTCCACGCCAGGAACGTGAGGGGCCGAACCTTTCAAGAGGGAGACCTGGTTCTTCGAGTGGATCAACAGAAACCACACAAGCTCGCCCCGGCTTGGGAAGGCCCCTTCATCATCACCAAAGTTCTCCACAATGGAGCATACCATCTTTACAGTGTTGAGCATCAGAAGGACGAGCCACGGGCCTGGAATGCGGAGCTGCTCCGCCCCTTTTATACTTAAGCACTCGTTTGAATAAAATGTAATAAGAAGTACCTTTGTAATTTGTCTGTCTAAGACAAGAGCTTTTCAGTCTTCTCGCACGATTGTTGTTGTTTTCATTTACCTCTGAAATCCCCCAGTGGGTGGGCTTAGTCGCGAACCCGTTTCGCCTAAGTTCGAAAGAAAATCCTACCGAGTGATGAGCAAGCCTCTCACTCGGGAGGCTTAGCCACGAATCCGTTTCGCCTAAGTTTGTAAAATCCTACCGAGTGGTGAGCGATCCTCCCACTCGGGGGCTTAGCTGCAGTCCAACACTCGCCTAAGTTCTCCCACTCGGGGGCTTAGCTGCAGTCCAGTACTCACCTAAGTTTGTAAAATCCTACCGAGTGGTGAGAAATCCTCCCACTCGGGGGCTTAGCTGCAGTCCGGCACTCGCCTAAGTTTTCCCACTCAGTGGCTTAGCTGCAGTCCAATACTCGCCTAAGTTTGTAAAATCCTACCGAGTGGAGAGCAATCCTCCCACTCGGGGGCTTAGCTGCAGTCTAGTACTCGCCTAAGTTCTCCCACTCGGAGGCTTATCTGTAGTCCAGTACTCGCCTAAGTTTGTAAAATCCTACCGAGTGGTGAGCAATCCTCCCACTCGGGGGCTTATCTGCAGTCTGGCACTCGCCTAAGTTCTCCCACTCGGAGGCTTAGCTGCAGTCCAGTACTCGCCTAAGTTATTAAAATCCTACCGAGTGGAGAGCAATCCTCTCACTCGGAGGCTTAGCTGCAGTCGAGTGCTCGCCTAAGTTTGTAAAATCCTACCAAGTGGAGAGCAATCCTCCCACTCAGGGGCTTAGCTGCAGTCTAGTACTCTCCTAAGTTCTCCCACTCAGAGGCTTAGCTCTAGTCCAGCACTCTCCTAAGTTTGTAAAATCCTACCGAGTGGAGAGCAATCCTCCCACTCGGGGGCTTAGCTGTAGTCTAGTACTCGCCTAAGTTCTCCCACTCGGAGGCTTAGTTGCAGTCCAATTCTCACCTAAGTTTGTAAAATCCTACCAAGTGGAGAGCAACCCTCCCACTCGGAGGCTTAGCTGCAGTCGAGTACTCGCCTAAGTTTAAAAAAAACCTACCGAGTGGAGAGCAACCCTCCTACTCGGAGGTTTAGCTGCAGTTTATTACTCGCCTAAGTTCGGAGCTACGCCACAAGTACAACGTGCGCTCCATCCCTATCCGCAAGGACGACGAGGTGCAGGTCGACTGCAACCTTCTCCTTCGGAGCTACGCCACAAGTACAACATGCGCTCCATCCCTATCCACAAGGACGACGACGTGCAGGTCGATTGCAACCTTCTCCTTCGGAGCTACGCCACAAGTACAACATGCGCTCCATCCCTATCCGCAAGGACGACGAGGTGCGGGTCGACTGCAACCTTCTCCTTCGGAGCTACGCCACAAGTACAACATGCGCTCCATCCCTATCCGCAAGGACGACGAGGTGCAGGTCGACTGCAACCTTCTCCTTCGGGACTACGCCACAAGTACAATGTGTGCTCCATCCCTATCCGCAAGGATGACGAAGCACAGGTCGACTGGAGTCGCCACCTTAGAGCTGCATCTCCAGTGCAAAGACTATTCCGGGCAGAGAATAAAGTCCACTTGAAGGCAAAACGCAAGCATATTCGGAAATAAACCAAATTCGGATACATCCTAAAGTTCCAAGCAGCAAACCAAAAGTATTCGAGCATCAAGCCCGAAGGAGTTTAACGGTTACAGCAATCACTCGGCATTCTGAGGCAAATTTAAGGCAGATTCAAGTCTCATAAGTTTGTTCAATCGGCAGGAGGAGGGCTGGTAGGCTCGACGAATTTGTCCAAGTCGATCCCATCTGCGATCTGAGTGGCAGCAGCGATGAAAGTCTCCATGAAGGACTGGAAGTCATGCTTTTTGGTGTTAGCGACCTTGATCGCCGCCAGCTTGTCTTCATGAGCTTCCTTGCGGTGGACTCGCACCAAGGACAGCGCCACGTCAGCACCACATCAGGCGGAGGACTTCTTCCATTCTTGCACTCGGTCAGGGATCTCGTTGAGTCGACCATCAGGGATTCCAGGTCATTTTGAAGCGTCGCCCTTGGCTAGAGCAATGGGACGACTCGTGAGACTGCTTCCTTCAGACGCGCGAGGTAGCTTGTGACGCCGGCGACATGAGACTCCAGTTGGAGCACGTTCATTGCAGTTTCGTCGCAAACTGGAGAAGCGATAGGGTCCAGACCCGTCTCAACCTTTCCAGTTTCCTCATCAAAGTCTTGGCAGAATTCTGCAGTCAAATAATTAGTGAGTCGACTGGATAGGGTTCGTTTGCAAGCATCAACACAATCGGGTTGAAAGGAGTACCTTCCGGCATCAGATAGAACTTCTTGGCGAGAGTTCTCAGATAAGCTTTCGTGTCATTCCTCTTGTGGACCGCAGACTCCAGCTTTTCATTCAGGGCAATTTTGTCCTTCTTCAGACGACTCGCCTCTCGGTTAGACTCGTTGAGACAGGACTTCAGCTTGGTCATCTCCCCTTCCAGTGCTTCGACTGAAGCCAGCTTCTGGTCTGCAAGAGCAGTTTTATCTTGGGCTTCCTTCTGCGCAGTGGCGAGGTCCGAGTCCTTCTCCAGAGCCAACTTCATTTTCTCTGCAAAAGAAGCAACCGGATCAGAGAAGAGCTCGAAGAAATGTTTTAAAAAGACAGTCGACAGGCAGTTACCTTCCATACTAGCAGCTTCATCTTGAGCTTTCTTCAGTTTCTGTTGGGCCAACTCCAAGTCGAGGTTGAGTTGCCTCTGCTTCTCCTCAAGTTCAGCAATCTTGGAAATGAGAGTACAAGACTTCTGCAGAAGGCAAAGGACATGTCAACCGACAAGATCAAAGGTTGTTTACTTCCGAGTGGATAAAACTTAAAAAAGTTCGCTTAGACCCCAGCCGACTGCACACAGTCGACTGCAGTCTCAGGGACTACACCCAGCGGGTGCACTTGGCGTGCCCCGCTGATTAAGACCCAACTCGACCAGTCCGCTCGGGTCAAGTAAAAAAACTATTCAGAGCCCAGTCGACTGCCAGCAGTCGACTGCGGTCTCGGGGACTACACCCAGTGGGTGCACTTAGCGTGCCCCCACCGGTTCAGATCTCATTCGACCGGTCCGCCCGGGTCAAGTGGAAGAAAAGAAAGAAAGAAAGAACTCAGACCCCAGTCGACTGCCAGCAGTCGCATGCGGTCTCGGGGACTATACCCTGTGGGTGCACTTAGCGTGCCCCCACCAGTTCAGATCCTACTCACCCAGACCGAGTGGAATAACGCAACCACCAAAGAGAACAAAACACCCAGCGGGTGTACAGATTCGACGCAAACAACAGTAGATTGTATAGAAGAAAAATTTTCGGGTAGCATATCCTGATAGAACAAGATCAGTTGAAAGTTTACTTACCTGGACGTTGGACCGGAGAGCAGCGCTGGCGTCGTAAGCGGCCTGGCTATTCTCGTGCACCGTCTTCATCCGCACCATCATCACGTTAGCCTAACGGATGGCTTCCACAGCCGCATCCGACTGGTTTTTCGGGACAGGGTAGCTGCTGAAGAAGAGGGCAGACGACCCAGGTGCAGCAGCTTGGACCTCCGAGGCATGAGATGGGACGACTGAAGGAATCACCGATACAGTCGACAGTGCGGAGTGCTCACTCGACAAGGGTACATTGAAGGTTACAGAGGACCCGCCCGCGTCTTCAGATTGATGGACGTTTGGTGTTGTCGTTGGTCCCTGCTGAGACGCCTTACTAGCCGCCACCTTTTTATTCTTCCTAGGCCTAGGAGCCACATCTTCATCGTCATCTGGGAGATTGATAGCGTTGGGTGGAGCTGCGGAGAAGATCGGTCGACCCCAAAGTGAACCGCTAGAATTCAATCGACCGAGTAGTCAAGAGCAAGATAATAAGAGTTTTTACCTAGGTTGGAGGTGACCGCATCTTCCATCTCCTCATCTCGGTACTGGTAGGAAGAGGTTCCTGATGTAGCAGCACTGCAAAGGCCCGCACCCAGTTGGTTACGTTCTGTTGCTAGAGTCGACAAAAAGAACAAGTCAGATGATTACCCGGAGATGGTAGGGACGGTCACTTTGATCCTGGGCAAAGCCTTTGGCAGTTTGGAGGAGGTGGCTTTCGGTGCTCTTGGCGTTGGAGGCGGCACAACCTTGGGCTGCTTCGGAGCCTTCTCAATCGGCGCTGGGGAAGACGTCCGGGGGCGCTTCGAAGACTTCCCAGTCGGCGCGGTCGCCAGGTCCGGGGTGCTCGCCGGGTCGTGAGCGTGCTTGGATCTCCTCTATCTATGAGAAGGCGAGTCAGCCTCTTCATCATCAGTCGAGTCGTTGCTCTCCTCATCCTCCTCAGCATCCGAGTGCCACTCGCCGCTCTCGCCCCCGCTCGCTCCTTCCTCGACGTCTTGCCCTTGCACTCCATTGGGCCTCGAGTACATGTCAACGAGGGCCTGAAGGTACAACGATCGAAAGAAATTCAGTCGACCAATCAACAAGGTGTCACACAAAGAATCAAGAAGATACTCGACAAAACAGAGTCATACCTGTTCCGGCTGGTGCGAGTGGTCGAATGGAATCACCCTCGTGGACCCCCGGGGATTGTCTTTGTTGCTGGTGATTCCCTTCAGCCACTTCTCCAAGGTGTCTTCGCTGACGCCCTCCAGGTGGATTCGGGTGGAGTCCTCAAGCCTCGAGTACATCCACATCAGATGGCCACGGGCCTGAAGCGGTTGGATGCGTCGACTGAGAAAGACCTCTAGCAGGTCCATCCCAGTCATCCCGTCGCGGACAAGTTGGACGACCCGCTCGACCAACACCTTGACCTGCGCCTTCTCTTCTGGGACCACCTTCAAGGAGGAGGGCTTCTCCACTCGAGCTAGGGAAAAGGGAGGAAGTCCAGTTGACTGGCCCGGAGTCGGTTGGTCCTTACAGTAAAACCAAGTCGACTGCCAGCCCCGGACCGAGTCGGGGAGGATCATCGCTGGGAAGGTGCTCTTGTTCCTCATCTGGATCCCCAGACCCCCGCACATCTGAATCACGTGCGTCCTCTCACTGCTCGGATTGGTCTTTTTTACCGACTGGGAGCGGAAGGTGAAGATGTGTTTGAAGAGACCCCAGTGCAACCGACAGCCCAAGAATTTTTCACACATTGACACAAAGGCAACCAGATAAACTATGGTGTTTGGAGTGAAGTGGTGAAGTTGAGCCCTGAAGAAATTCAGAAAGCCACGAAAGAAAGGATGGGGAGGCAGAGAAAACCCGCGATCGACGTGGGTGGCGAGGAGAACACACTCACCCTCCCGCGGCTGCGGCTCGGTCTCGTTCCCCGAGAGCCGCGCCGATTTGTGGGGGATTAGTCCCCCCACCACCAGGTCGTCGAGGTCGTCTTGGCTGATCGTTGAGCGGATCCAATCTCCCTGGATCTAGCCCGATGGCAGGCCGGATCTTGACGAGGATCCGCCCCGACTGGTCCTCTTGCCCTTCGCCTTTGCGGTCGCCTTCTTCGCGCGCTCCAGTGCCACCGTCTTCTCTTTTCCCATGGCGGCGGATCGAGTTCGAGCGAGGTTTCGACGCAGAGAGCGGAAGTGTGCGCGGCGGAGAGGTATGAGGAAGAAGAAAGAGAATGGGAGCGTGAGGTGTGAAGACCCGGTCCGGTACCTTTTATAAGGTCATTCCCCGAGTGACTGACTGGTAGGCCCAGACGATCTAAACAAATCCTGCAACAGTCGCACGTGCAATACGTGGCGAAAAAGGTGGCGCGGAGATCGAGGCGACCTACCTAATCCGTCCCGATTACCATGGCCTCACCCGTCCGGCGCGCTTCCCAAAATTCAAATCCCGCGATATCCGCGGAGAGCAGAGCAGCTTGTCAGACTGGAAACTTCCTCCACATTATCATTCAGAATTCTACCGTGAAAATTCACTCGACAAAAACCAAGAATGGACCAAGGCGACTGAAAAAGAAGTTGACGTTGTCTCCTCAGTTCATGGCTCCAGAACAAGTTATGCTCACAACATGAAGAATGAGTCGGAAGTGTTCTCAACTCCTTCCCCACTCAAACCCTGATCCATTCGGGGGCTAATGACGAAGCTATGTACCTAGGTAGGGTCATGGATCTATCCAAGATACCCTCCCCAAGGACATCTCTAAAAGAACCAGAAGCAGTCGAAAAGAAATCATCATCCACTCGACCCAAAAGCTATGTTCCACTCGATAGTCTTGAAGACACTCGACCATACGAACAACCACTCGACCACCAGAAGATGTGAAGCCACTCACTCCGCAACGGTCGAGGTTTAAGTCATAGCTTTAATAATCATTTATAGCACTTTACTTCGGACGTTACCAGTAATGCTCCTCCTTTATGAACATTGAACCCTGTGTAACGGAGGGGAGCTGGGGTCCTGGCGCACTCTATATAAGCCACCCCCTCCTCTGGGGCAAGGGTTCGGACCCCTATAACTCACACGCATATATTCAGTCGATCACCTCCGGGCTCCGAGACGTAGGGCTGTTACTTCCTCCGAGAAGGGCCTGAACTCGTAAAACTCGCGTGTACAACTCCTCCATAGCTAGGATCTTGCCTCTACATTCCTACCCCCATTCTATTGTCAGACTTAGAACCACGACAGTTGATACATCCATTTTGCCTCATGCTTTTATATCGATATTTATTGCATTATGTGCTATTATATGTCACAATACTTATGCCTATTCTCTCTTATTTTACAAGGTTTACATAAAGAGGGAGAATGCCGGCAGCTGGGATTCTGGGATGGAAAAGGAGCAAATATTAGAGACCTATTCTGCACAGCTCCAAAAGTCCCGAAACTTCACGGAATACATTTTCATAATATATAAAAAATACTAAGCGCAAGAAGTTCACCAGGGGGCCACACCCTGCCCACGAGGGTGGGGGCGTGCCCTACCCCCTGGGCGCGCCCCCTACCTCGTGGGCCCCCTGGTGGCCCTCTGATGTCCTTCTTCTGCTATATGAGGTCTTTCGATGAGAAAAAAATCATAAGCCATCTTCTCGGATGAAACTCCGCCGCCACAAGGCGGAACCTTGGCGGAACCAATCTAGGGCTCCGGCAGAGCTATTCTACCGGGGAAACTTCCCTCCGGGAGGGGGAAATCATCGCCATCGTCATCACCAACACTCCTCTCATCGGGAGAGGGCAATCTCCATCAACATCTTCATCAGCACCATCTCCTCTCAAAACCCTAGTTCATCTCTTGTATCCAATTCTTGTCTCCAAGTCCGGGATTGGTACTAGTAGGATGCTGGTAGTGTTAATTACTCCTTGTAGTTGATGCTAGTTGGTTTATTTGGTGGAAGATCATATGTTCAGATCCTATATGCATATTAATACCCCTCTGATTATGAACATGAATATGCTTTGTGAGTAGTTACGTTTGTTCCTGAGGACATGGGAGAAGTCTTGCTATTAGTAGTCATGTGAATTTGGTATTCGTTCGATATTTTGATGAGATGTATGTTGTCTCTCCTCTAGTGGTGTTATGTGAACGTCGACTACATGACACTGCACCATTATTTGGGCCTACAGGGAGGCATTGGGAAGTAATAAGTAGATGATGGGTTGCTAGAGTGATAGAAGCTTAAACCCTAGTTTATGTGTTGCTTTGAAAGGGGCTGATTTGGATCCATATGTTTCATGCTATGGTTAGGTTTACCTTAATACTTTTGTTGTAGTTGCGGATGCTTGCAATAGAGGTTAATCATAAGTGGGATGCTTGTCCAAGTAAGGACAGTACCCAAGCACTGGTCCACCCACATACCAAATTATCAAAGTACCGAACGCGAATCATATGAGCATGATGAAAACTAGCTTGATGATATTCCCATGTGTCCTTGGGAGCGCTTTTCTCTATATAAGAGTTTGTCCAGGCTTGTCCTTTGCTATAAAAAGGATTGGGCCACCTTGCTGCACTTCATTTACTTTTATTACTTGTTGCTCGTTACAAATTATCCTATCACAAAACTATCTGTTACCACTTGTTTCAGTACTTGCAGAGAATACCTTTCTAGAAACCGCTTATCATTTCCTTCTGCTCCTCGTTGGGTTTGACACTCTTACTTATCGTAAGGACTAGATAGATCCCCTATACTTGTGGGTCATCAAAGTCCAAACGGAATAAAACTTTCGTGATGATTTTTCTTAGGCCAGAAGACACATAGGAGACTTGGAGAGGAGGCTAGAAGACCTACGGGGAGGACACAAGCCCTAGGGGTGCGCCCCAGGAGGGGCACCCCTAGGGCTTGTGGGCCCCCCGTAGCCTCCTAACCCTAATCTTCGCTCCATTAATACCCAAATATTCCCCCAACCCTAGGAGCGTACACCAAAATACTTTTCCGCCGCCGCAAACCTCTGTTCCCATGAGATCCCATCTTGGGGCCTATTCCGGCACCCTGCCAAAGCCGGATTCGATCACAGAGGGCATCTACATCAACTCTATTGCCCTTCCGATGAAGCATGGTAGTTTACCACAGACCTGCGTGTAACACCCCAGATACAAATTTCCACATTCATAACTCCGACTCTTGCCTTTTCTGGAGATGTGATATGAGATTCCCTTCGTGGTTGGGCTTTTGTCTTTCATTTTGCATTTTGTCCATGTCATGCATTTCATATCATGTCATCATGTGCATCTCATTTGCATTCGTGTTCGTCTCATGCATCTGAGCATTTTCCCCGTTGTCCGTTTTGCAATCCGACACTCCTATGTGCCCTAGTGTACCCCTCTTGTCTCCTTTTCGTGAGCGGGTGTTAAACATTCTCGGAATGGACCGAGATTTGCCAAGCGGCTTTGGTAGACCACCGATAGACCCCTTGTCAAATTTTGTGCCATTTGGAGTCCATTTGATACTCCAACGGTTAACCAGGAAGGCCTCTTGTGTGTTGCAGCCCAACACCCCTCCTAAACGGCCCAAAACCCATCCAAACCATCTCCACACTACAAAAAAAGACACATTCGTGACATTTTGGGCCGAACGAATATTTTTTTCTGTCATACATATGACACTTCTATGACGATAATTGTGACAAAACCCGGTATCATCATAGATGTGGTGGGCTCCTACTTCTATGCCAAAAAATCATGACAGAAAATGGGCTTTTCGTCCTGGGCGGGCCGGAGATGCAGCTGCATGACATTCTTTGGGCCGTCCATGACGGAAAAAACCATGGTAGAACCGAGGGGGGGGGATTTCGAGGAGTTCCCGGTTACGGTGGGAGGTCGGGGGCCGAGCGATGCGCGTTTCTCTCATACACGTACGCACATGTGTGCGAGGCGTTGGCTCTAACTAAACCCGAGCAAGGCGTTGGGCTCTAACTGAACCCGAGTGATTGCACTGCAGGCTACGCGTTACTGAACCCGAGCGATCGATCGATGGCTGCTAACTGAACCCGATCGAGCGATTCCTTCGCTACTGCTGCTAACTGAAGCCGATCGATGGGATGAACAGTGAGCGTTGCGGGGGGTTTGGATGAACAGTGAGCGGTGGCGTTGCCTCTGGATGAATAGGACCCCATGGTGTGGTGGAGGGCTGGATGAACAGTAGACGGTGGAGGGGTGCCCGTGGAGGGGTGGATGAACAGGACCCTGTGGTGTGGAGGGCTGGATGAACAGTAGACGGTGGAGGGGTGGTCGAACAGGACCCCGTGGTGTGGAGGGCTGGATGAACAGTAGACGGTTGAGGGGTGCCCGTGGAGGGGTGGTTGAACAGGACCCCGTGGTGTGGAGGGCTGGATGAACAGTAGACGGTGGAGGGGTGGTTGAACAGTAGCCGGTGGAGTAGCGCGCGGTGGAGGCTGGATGAACAGGAGCCCGTGGATGAACAGTCGCAGGTGGAGGCTGGAGGAGGTCGACGGTGGATGAACCGTAGCTCGTGGAGGCTGGAGGGGGTCGACGGTGGAGATGAACAGTATCCCGTGGAGTCCCGTTTTGCGGTACGCCACACCCCTCCCGATGAACAGGACCCCCGTTTCGACCGTAGCGCTCCAACACAAGTCTGTTTCCTCCGTTTTGTGGTACGCCACACCCCTCCCGATCAACAAGACCCCCGTTTCGACCGTAGGAGGTCCGTTTACCCTGTTTTGCGGTACGCCAGACCCCTCCCGATGAACAGGATCCCGTTTCGAACGTGGCCGGTCGAACACAAGGCCGTTTCCTTCGTTCTGCGGTACGCCAGGCCTCGTTTCCATCGCCTGTTCAGTCCAAGCCCTCCCGATGAACACGATGCATTCCGTTGCCTCCCCATGAACACGACGATGACGTTGTTTCTCCGTTCCGACCTAGCAATGTACACGAGCCCTGGCCGTATGTATGCACAAGTAGGCGTTCGAGACCCCACCCGTATGTACACATACGTGGCCGTATTTTATTTCTTCCACCCTGGCCGCAGTACGTACATGTACATGCTACGTGCGCGCCTCTACTACAACACGTGTGCGCCTCTACTATGACACGTGTGCGCCTCTACATCAACCAGTATGTACGTACACATTCGCAACCAGAATGACAATGCTACGTATGCTTTGACCAGGTGGTCCCGACTGTCAGGCACTTCCTTGCCTGCGAAGATGTAGCTGGTGGGTCCCAGCAGTCAGGGGGGCGAAATACGGTGGCCCGTCTGATGGGTCCCGCTGTCAGGTGGAGGAATAATTATTTTGCACGTAATAAGGAGGCACTTCCTTGCTGCAGCCGTGGACCCAGCTGTCAGCCTCTCCATGTACAGTCCACGTCCGATGGAAGCCGTTCCTTGACCATGTTGACCACGCCGCGCCAAGAGCACCAGGGCGGTGGACGACAGCGAGGCCTAGGAAGGGGACGACGCGGAGCCGGGGAAGACGCAGCAGTGGATGCCCGCGCGTAGAGGAGTACGAGGGTTCACTGGTTCGCTGCGGTGTGAAGCTGCCGTCGCTGCAGAATAACAGGGGGTGTGGGTGAGTAGAGGGATGGCCTGGCCAGCGGTGGGAGTAGTAGGGGGCGGTGAGGCCTCCGCCACATCGCAGCCGGCCACAGGAGGCAGGAGCACAAGGCACAACCGGCGCTGGTTTGGGCGGCTGGAGCAAGAAGACCAGAGGTTGAAGAAGCACTACGGCCGTTGGATGGACATCGTACGGTCACTGGAGCTAGAATCGTGCATATTGACTAAGTTGACAAAGCCCTCCGTCCCCGTCAACTTAGTAGGCCCACAAGTCAGCCTGCCACTATACTGGGTCCCAGCTAACAGGGGAGTATTCATTTTTTGTGCGTAATAAGGAGGCACTTCCTTGCGTGCGAAGATATAGCTGGTGGGTCCGAGCTGTCAGTGGAGGAAACGTTTTTTCGTGAAATACAGAGGCCCTTTCGGTGGGTCCCTGCTACGTCTTGAGCTTGCGTTGGTTTTCCCCGAAGAGGAAGGGATGATGCAGCAGAGTAGCGTAAGTATTTCCCTCAGTTTTTGAGAACCAAGGTATCAATCCAGTAGGAGCCCACGCTCAAGTCCCTCGTACCTGCACAAAGCAATAGCTACTCGCAACCAACACGATTAGGGGTTGTCAATCCCTTCACGGTCACTTACGAGAGTGAGATCTGATAGATATAATATTTTTGGTATTTTTGGTATAAAGATGCAAAGTAAAAAGTAAAGGCAAAGTAAAAAAGAAAAACAAGATTAAAGTGATGGAGATTGATATGATGAGAATAGACCCGGGGGCCATAGATTTCACTAGTGGCTTCTCTCAAGAGCATAAGTATTCTACGATGGGTGAACAAATTACTGTTGAGCAATTGACAGAATTGAGCATAGTTATGAGAATATCTAGGCATGATCATGTATATAGGCATCACGTCCGTGACAAGTAGATCGAAACGATTCTGCATCTACTACTATTACTCCACTCATCGACCGCTATCCTGCATGCATCTAGAATATTAAGTTAAAAACAGAGTAACGCCTTAAGCAAGATGACATGATGTAGAGAGATAAATTCATGCAATATGAAATAAACCCCATCTTGTTATCCTCGATGGCAACGATACAATACGTGCCTTGCTACCCCTTCTGTCACTGGGTAAGGACACCGCAAGATCGAACCCAAAGCTGAGCACTTCTCCCATGGCAAGAACTACCAATCTAGTTGGCCAAACCAAACAGATAATTCGAAGAGACTTGCAAAGATAACCAATCATACATAAAAGAATTCAGAGAAGATTCAAATATTATTCATAGATAGACTTGATCATAAACCCACAATTCATCGGTCTCAACAAACACACCGCAAAAAGAAGATTACATCAAATAGATCTCCACAAGAGAGGGGGAGAACTTTGTATTGAGATTCAAAGAGAGAGAAGAAGCCATGTAGCTACTAACTATGGACCCGAAGGTCTGAGGTAAACTACTCACACTTCATCGGAGGGGCTAGGATGATGTAGAAGCCCTCCGTGATGACGGCCCTCTTCCGGCGGAGCTCCGGAACAGGCCCCAAGTATGGATCTCGTGGATACAGAAAGTTGCGGCGGTGGAATTAGGTTTTTGGCTCCTATTCTGATCGTTTGGGGGTACGTGTGTATATATAGGAGGAAGAAGTACGCCGGAGGAGCAACGAGGGGCCC